>NC_061113.1:122279018-122453341 GCF_002878395.1 Capsicum annuum
CTCATAAATTTTTTGTTCTTCATTGATTTCTAAATTTTTTGCATTTGTTAATATTTCCGTGTATGTTTCACTATCTTCGGACTCATAATTATCTGTTTCTTCAATATCTATATTATTTATTTCTAATTCTTCGTTTTTTATTTCTAATTTTTCCTTAAATTGATTTATCTCATTTAGTAATTTCTGTTCTCTATCTTTTTCTTCTTTTTCTTTTTGTCTTTGTTCATACAGTTCTTTTAACATTTGTAATTCTTTTTCTAATTCAGCAATTCTACTATTTTTGGTTTCTTCTATTTTTCGTATTTCTTCCGTAGTTTGTTGTTTTATTTTTTCTATTTCTTTTTTCCTATCTATCTCTTCATTTTCTTTTTCTATTCTTACCATTGCTGTTAATTTATCTTCTAATTTTAATTCTTCTTTTTCTAACATTAAATATAAATGTTCACCTATTTTCTTATATCTTCGTCCTAGATTAGAAAATACTATTTTTATTTTTGATCCTTCGTAATTTTCATATATTTTTTTCATCTATTATAAATTCTTCTTTATTCATTTTATTGTGAATAGGTCATGTTGATATATATATTCTAAACTATCTATTTGTGATTCTAATTTTGATATTTCATCTTTTTGTGTATTTATTGAATTTTTACTAACTCCGGCAAATATATTATAATGTAGTCTTTCTATTCTTATTTTTAATCCTTTTCGTTTTTCAGAGATAATTTGTTTTAATTCTTTATATTGTTGTACTTTATTCATTTTAAATTATATTTATAATATCTCGGTGGATATCTAAATCTAATTTTATCATAATTAGGTGGTATATGTTTCATTCTTCTAGATTTTAAATGTGTTATTAGTTTTGATTCAATACTAGATATTAATGTAATTAAGTAGGCTAATTTTTGTGGATTTTCTTTTGTTTTATTTAGTCTTATATATTCTGAATAATTACTAATTAAAGATTCTTTAATTTTTCTAAAAGCTTCTCTATTTTTAAATGGTCTTCGCATAATTAATTTTCTATTTTTGTAGGTAAATATTTTAAATATTTTAACTCTAAATCTAATTTTAACTCTAACTCTAACATATATATATCTCTTCCGTACGTTTTAAATTACTGTGCTCTGATACCATTTGGAGCACTACACTAAGAACAAGTTTATAGTTCATTATATATGATATGTGAATATTTGTGAGTGTGAGGAAAATTTGATTCTTACATCTATTCTTGTGTTAAATTGCATATATATGAGTGAATATGGGTGACTCTCTTATCGTGAGGGTGCATATTTAAGAATGGATAGGTTACTTATCTAAGCTCTTTATTGAGGTGCATGAGTTCTCCAAGTTGTTATAGTCAATTTTTGAGAATAGGAAGTCGTGAAGTAGTGCTCTTGAGTTTTTCAAGTGTAATATAACATTCCCTAATGTAGAACTTGTTATTCTTGAGTTGTTAGTTTTTCTCAACCTCTATTTTTTTTTTCTTCTCTCCTTTCAACTTTTTTTATATTTTTTTATTTTTTGTCTGTTTTTAATTTTTGTTATAAATGTATTACCATATATAGTGAATGTCTACTTTACCATAAATAGTGAATGTCTATTTCTAAAAAAGTTAGAAACCCCAAGGTTAGTTTTTCCCTATAAATAAAGATGTTTTCCTTCATTGTATGGAACACATCAAGAACTCCTTAAGATAAATAAAGAATTACTCTCTCTTATCTCTCTATTCTACTTGTTTTTACTTTATATTTCATAGTACGTTATCAACACGAGACTCTGCCAAACAAGGTGAGATTATAAATTTAAAGGTAATCTCAGGATTAGTAATTCCTTATGTCATTTGTCATTTGCTACTAATGATATAATTATTGATGTATTAGTTAGATTTAAGAAAAATAATTGGTTTGGAACCATTTATGTTTTAAATTTATTCCTGGAGAGTAATATTGTTAAAAAGGATGATAATATGTTGGGTTCAAGCCTCATTGATTTATACCTAAGACGTTTTTATATAGATAAGACATTGAGTTTGAATCTCAATGCACCATATTGATGATATTATGACGGTAAAGGTAAAATAATGTACTTTTGGTAAAAAGTCATGACACGTATCCTATTGAATATGCTCCATTCTCTGAAGTGAATTTGGTAGTAGTGCATAATATATCTGAATGTAATGCCCCAAAATCTGAGCTCCTGGGCCACCACACGGTGCTCTGAACTAAAAGTAGTCCTGAGCTAACCCTAGTTTCCTTCTACTAAGTCTGGATCTCAAAATAGGATATATGAATGTAAAATCATAATATATGCGGAAATCTTATTTGAAACATACTAAAAGTTTTGGTAAAACAATACTGAAAGATCCTGAATACTGAATCAAATGTCTAAAATTGATTCTAGTAGTCCGACAAGCCTCTACTAACTGAATCTAGAGAGTCACTGGGACAGGCCCCCAACTGACTTAAACTATCTTAAATGAATCGAAAAACATCTATTAATAAACTGAAAATATGAATAGCTAAGTCCCCGAACTATGAGGACTCTCCAACTGTAGAGATATAGATGAGATGCTCAAAAATCACTCGCGCTGATGAGGCTGAGCACCTTAACCTACATTATGAGACAATATAGCACATAGACATATATGTAGATAGTACTTTGATGATGTATTGAGTACATGGGGGTGAATGTAATAAGTGAGCAATATCATCACAAGTTATAAAATCATGCATGCTAGTAAATGACTCACATAGGCTTGAGTAAATCTAAAATCTGAAGATCATAAATCATAAATAATAAAACATATATTGTAAATCTTGTGAGCCATTACACTTAGTTTTGAAATCTGCATTCTGTTCTTAATCTCAAATCATATAAGCTAAGTGAAATCTGAAAACTTATTCTGAAAATCTTTACTGTGAGGGAGGTTCTCTTAACCAATATAAACCATATGAGCTGCATAGAGTCCAATTTCTTGACCTCGTAAGGAAGAAACCTCACATTGGGGAGAGGTGTCATACTTTTTCTAGGGAGTATAACATAATACAGGTGATTGATCACAAGCTAAATCTATCATCCATATAGAAATGGGAATAATATCAATCAGTACCTACATTGGCTCGTAGTTCTATGGAAGATAGGGCACGCTAATCCCACACTTCCCACTCGATGCTAAATACTACTCCCTCTTAAATCTGTATGCTCAAACCATTGGAAATCCACTTTTTAAAACTAGCATAAGGATTTATATGAAAACCAATTATGCATTTATCTGAGTAAATCTGTAAATAAAGTTGTTCCGAGTTCTGTAACTGTAATAATCTATTGTGAATTCCAAAGCTAAACCAATAATCAAAAGTTCAAAGCTTTACTGAAAAGCTGTAAATAACCTGCTCATAAGATGCTTAAAGATCATCTTTCTTGAAGTAATAATACTAAATCTTGGGATAAATAACCCATGCATCAATCTTATGTTAAAATATCTTAAAATTCATGCTTGGTAATATAAACATTTATAATTCATCATAAAATATGAAAATTTCAGCAATATGCATGAAAATATGAACATAATCATGGAATTCCACTTTTAAATCATTGGAAATATCATAAACTTGAAAATAACAATGATGGGTGTAAACCCTAACTTGAATTTCATGGGAAATCATATAAAATTCAGTAAATTTGAATTTAAAATAAATTTTGGCCACAAGAACGAAAGGATTATCCTTGTTGAAAAAACCCACATAACTTAATTGATGAACTTTGATGAAATGCTTGAATCTTGGATTACTATAAATGCTTTGAAGATGAATTCTTAGAGTTCTTGTGTTGGGGATCCTCAATCTTGAATTTCTTTGGAGAATTAATGGAGGAATTTGGACTTCTTAGGGAGAAAATTTGATGAGCTAGGGTTTTGCTTGAGAGAGATTTGTTTGATGAGATAGGGTTTTGCTTGAGAGAGATTTGTTTGATGAGATAGGGTTTGCTTGAGAAAGATTTGATGAAAAGTGGATGTAAAGTGCTTTGGAGGGGTTTAATTCATTGCTTAAGATGGATTAAGGGCTGGGAGAATGACCAAAGTACCCCCTTTGATCTATTAGATGGAACTAGAAAAATGAACTCTTTTTGCGAACTGAGTGGACACCGCGATGCACCACTATCGCGGTGGATTACTGGAAAATGGACGAGCGGGAACTGGACTTTCTCCGTGACGCACCACAACCGCGGAGTCCTTTAGTTTTTCATTTTGACTACTAGCGCAATGCGCCAGTATCGCGAGGTCTTACTGAAAATTGCCAAACAGGAAATTGTCCCTCTCTATGATACGCCTATATCATGGAGGTACACTGGAATTTGACAATCGTCATTTTACGCTTCTCCGCGATGCCCTACGGGCCCAAATCACAGTGTTTTATGACTGAAACTTAAAATAGTCATAACTTCTTACTCGATTTTCGGATTTTGGTGAATTTTATATCGTTGGAAAGCTTATTCAATTTTCCACATAATGAGTGGTCTAAATCTGAAGAATTACACCTGAAATAAATAGTATTCATTCCGGATGCTATCCCTTAACATTCTAGGGAAAAATTTAAGCAAAGAAGGTACGGGGTATTACAATATAGCCCCTTTGGAAACATTTGTCCTTGAATGTTGCTAGTTAGAGTAAGAATACTGAGAAAATCTAAGACTATAAGCTATCCTACACAACTGAAATAAGCTGAACAACTGAATCTAAATTATTCTAAGCTTCTAATTAATTCTGTGAGTGCATGAACTTACTTGAGGATAACAATATAGCTGAATATATGAATAGAAAACAACTATATTAAAGGAGAGTATTACCTTCGGCTAAATCTGAGTTTGCGGAGCAGAGCTGAGGGTACTTGGGTCGCATATCTGCTTCTGCTTCCTAAGTGAAACCCTCAATAGAATGATTCCGCCAAAGAATTTTGACCAAGGGAACTACCTTGTTCCTCAATCTACGGATTTGATAATCTAAAATCTAACCTGGATTCTCTTCGTAAGAAAGATTTTTCTAAATATCTGAGCTTTCTAAAAGAACTACAACGGTGGAGTTACCGATACACTTCTTAAGCATAGAGACGTGGAATACAGGATGAACGGCTGACAAGTCTGTCGGTAAATCAAGCTCATAAGCTACTTTCCCAACACAACTCACAATTCTATAAGGGCCAATATACTGGGGACTAAGTTTCCCCTTCTTGCCAAATCTCTTCACCCCTTTCATGGGTGAAATCTTCAGATACACTGAATCACAAACCTTAAACTCAAGGTCCCTTCTTCTTGCATTCTCATAGGATTTCTGATGAATCTGAGCTATTTTCAATCCTTTTCTAATCAATTTAACTTTATCCATAGCTTCAAACACTGCGTCAGGCCCAAGCAAAGTGGCCTCTCCCATTTCAAACCAACCTATGGGTAATCTACATCTTC
Organism: Capsicum annuum; assembly: GCF_002878395.1. Classification (NCBI taxonomy): domain Eukaryota; kingdom Viridiplantae; phylum Streptophyta; class Magnoliopsida; order Solanales; family Solanaceae; genus Capsicum; species Capsicum annuum. Next base: position 122,284,482 of record NC_061113.1, read on the forward strand.
TCCCATAAAGTGTTTAAAATAGGGCCATCTGTATGCTAGAATGGTAACTATTATTATAAGAAAACTCAATCAATGTCAAATGCTCATCCCAACTGCCTTTGAAATCAAGAACACATGTCCTCAATATATTCTCTAGAGTCTGAATGGTCCTCTCTGCCTGACCATCTGTCTGAGGATGGAAAGCTAAACTAAGATAAACTTAGGTACCAAGACCCTTCTAAAAAGCTCTCAAAAACTAGGAAGTGAACTGAGTACCCCCATCTGAGATGATATATAAGGGAACTCCATGCAATCTAACTAACTCTCGAATATAAAACTTAGCATAATCCTCAGTTGTATTAGATGTATGAACTGGCAATAAATGCACTGACTTAGTCAATCTGTCTACGATAACCCTAATCAAATCATGTTGGCGACGCGAATGAGGTAAACCAATCATAAAATCCATATTCACCTATTCCCACTTCCAAGTGGGGTTACCAAACTCCTGCAACATACCACCAGGTCTTTGGTGCTCTACCTTAACTTGTTGACAAGTTGCACACTTAGCTACAAATGCCACTATATCCCTCTTCAAACCACTCCACTAACAGATTTCCCGTAAGTCGTGATACATCTTGGTAGCACTGCGATGAATAGAATAATGCGCAGCATGCACTTCAGCCATAATCCATTGTCTCAATCCATCAACACATGGCACACACAATCTACATTGGTATCTTAACACGCCATCTCCCCTTGGGAGAAAACCTCTACTTTTTGGTCTTTAACCGACTTATTTAGTTTGACCAAATTAGAATCCATATCTTGTTTCTCCTTCACTTCTGAAACTAGAGAAGATTTGAAACTACTCTGAACCCATGCATTCCCTTCAGCTGAATCAAACAACATAACACCCAATCTAGCCAAACGAAGAACTTCTTGAGCTAAATCTTTCTTATCATTCTCCACATGAGCAACACTACCCATAGACAATCTACTAAGGGCATCTGCCACTATATTGGCCTCGCCCAAAGGATACAACATGCTCATTTCATAATCCTTTAACAACTCTACCATCTCCTCTGATGAAGATTCAACTCCCTCTGTGTAAACATATACTATAAACTTTTGTGGTCCATGAGCACATCAACATGTACACCATACAGATAGTGTCTCCAGATTTTCAACACAAGCACCACAGCAGTTAATTCAAGATCATGGGTTGGGCAATTCTTTTCATGAGGCTTAAGCTGTCTAGAGGCATAGGCTATGACCTTATCTCTCTGCATTAACACACAACCCAAACTAACTCTAGAGGCATCACAATACACAACAAAACTATTTGTACCATCAGGTAATGCTAGGACTGGGCTTTATCATGTGATATATTAAAAAGATACATCAACAAGATAATCACATGTACATTTAATGTCAACCTGCAGTTTGACATTCATAAAGTTGCTTGCTAAGTAAAATTAAGTTAATAAATATAATTTTTAGATTGTGTAATTAAGATAATTCATCTTGATAATGTTGATTTGACATTGAATGTCTCATATGAATAGTTGAACCATTACTTATGAGAACAAAGCGTCGTTTGTTTGTCTGAAGTATGTTATATTGCATACAATAGAACTTGTTTGTATTAGATCAAAAATTATGATTAATTCCTCTCTCTCAATTGGTTCAAGTTCAGGAACTAATTATTCTATCTAATATTTTTTATGTGTGATATTTGATCAATGGATATACCATGATACATAAATATGGATTCTCTATAGTAAATTGAGTTTTATGTTAATATTTCTAACATGAGGGGGATATACAAACAACTAAGAAATATATTGTGAATTATCACAATATGATCCTCATTCAAAAGATAATTCAAATTCAAATGCTAGGACTATTTGCTGACCTAATATTAATCTCAAATTTAGTTGTAAATGCTCCAAATTGGATGTCTCTGAAGGATAAAATTTATAGCATGCATGAAGAATGGTAGATCAATAAATTCAAAATTTAATAATTCTTGAAAATGATAAGGAGCAAATGCTCGTAATAAAAAGACATTGTTCTCTTAAAAAGCGTACAACATAACACTTCATGATACCTTGTGAAAGGTTAAAGTACCTGAAAATAATAAAGTGATGAGTTTTCAAAATGTTATGTCATATTGCAAATCGATACAAAATGGTATATCATTGATGATATATTTAATACAATATTGGCGCAATATTGTAAAAGATTAGAAGGAACTGAATTATACGTTTATTTAAGCATGCTAACGTAGAAACATTTATCAAGTAACATGAAAGGATGCATCTTGGTAAGCATAAAACTTATTTGATTTGCAGTCTAGAAACTTGATGGTGTAACACATGAAATATTGAATATTGTCACTTAACAAATTTATATAAACACTTTTTGTAAGGATTCAAAATATTTGAAGCATATAAAAGATTTTGGGAAACTTATTTTATAATCCTTATATCGTATAATTTTATAACTTGAAACTAATTAAAACTCTTAGAGAGTTTTCAAAAGCGATTGATTATTTGTTGAAACAAGTTCAGATGAGAAGCATGCAAAATTGGATTGGATCCTAAAGTACCACAGCTTGTGCAATTGATGCATTTATACATCTTTCTACAACTATGAGCATGATATAATCTTACTTCTATATGAAGATAGTGAAGTAGATCACTTACATATTGCAAATGAAAGTCCTTGAATTAATATGTTTATGCTGACACATATTATCAAGTTTTTGAATACACATGATATTTGTATGATCGATATAATGGTTTGATACAAACATATTACCTATTTTCATGAAGGGTCATTGTCATACAATGTATACATGACATTCATATTATGATAGGACGATAGCTATTCATGAAGAAAGTCAAGAATATGTGTGGTTGAGGTTTATGATATATCTTATTCAAAAAATATGTGGTTTGAAATGTGATAAAAGACCCACAATTTTATATGAAGATAATGCAGCATGTATACAGCAACTTAAAGGAGGATTCATAAGAGGAGATAGAACAAAGCACATTTTGCCAAAGCTTTTCTATATACATGAGCTACAAAAGAACGGTGATATTAATGTGTAACAGATTAGTTCTAGAGATAATGTGGCTGATTTATTCACCAAGTCTCTTCCAACTACAACTTTTAAGAAGATAGTTCACATAAGGTTGCAAATAGGATGGATCGAATAGACCATTACACTTAATGGTTTGGCTTATCGGCTATCAGTTTAAAATATATGAAGACACTATCCAACCAATAAGATATTGATTGGTTCGATAATGGATAAATAATTATCGGATTTATCAGGCAGTGTATCGAACCTCCATAATTTGACTATAAAAATAGTAGTACTATATCATGAAAAAGAGAAGGCTCTTCCAACTTTCTATACAACATGTTTATCAAAGAAAGAACCTACTAAGCCATTCTACTACTTACAGTTGGAACCTCCAAGAGAAAAGCACAATAGATCTTTGGTTTTGTTAATTTCTAAACATTTATATATATTGTTTAAAAATATTGTCTCTCTAGGTTGTGTTACTTTTATGCCCTAATTTTTTTGAACAGAAATGTTACACAGTGCTCATGACCCAAAGGACCATAAGCTAACCCATGACTGATATCTGTACCTATATACTACATAAAATACTGGAAAATGCAGAAGCATGAACTGAAAGGTCATAAGGTTTAAACTGGATAAACATCTAAATAGTAATAATGTCTGAATAAGGTGGTACTACAATACCAAAACAAAATTGAAAATACTAAAGTCTAAACCAAGTCTGATATCTAGTCTACATCTAGCCTGAAAGTCTCTTCTGTCTGAGTAATCTAAATAAGGAGCTGATGGGACATGAACCCAACTAACTCCGTCTAATAAACTAACTAATGGGATAATAAAGAAATAATTATTTCCTCAAGGATGAAGACTCACTTCTAACTCTAACTGCTAAAATCTGTAATGCTATTACTGCTCTAGAATTCGTGCCTCTAAATATATTGTATAACATAAGAGAAAGCACCAAACTGCAAATGCGTCAGTACGACTGAATCTACTGAGTATACAACTAAGGTAGGCTAAATGCAAAGGATTTATATGCATGAACAATGTCGACTGATATGAAAATGAGAATACATACATGCATAAGTAACTATAACTGAACTTGTGGTGATACTGACTACTGAGTCTTAATACTGGCAACATGAGTTTACTGATACTGAGGTACTAAATAGAAGAACAACTATTTTTGACAGTTTGAATTATGAAGAACTGGTCTGATTGACTGTGTCTAACAGTCCTAAAACTGAATACTGATAATGTGAGTTCTGATGACTGATATAACTGTGATGATCGGCCTAACCGATGTAACTGATACTAAGCGACTATATCTAACAGTCTAAGTTATGATGGAACTATCTAATTTCTGCTCTGTATAGAGTAACTAAATCTGAGATCAGTCCTATCTAGCAGGTGATCTTTGAGTATTTTGTTAATAAAATGAATTGACTTATTCTGAAATCAGTCATACCTAGCAGGTAATCTCTAAATCTTATGACACTAATACTGATTGACCATAGTTGAGATCATTCCTATCTAGTGGATAATCCTGAAATCTATTTATAATGATAAGGATTGACTGTATCTAACGGTCCTGAATTTGTATTATTGAGCTGAATTGACTGTATCTGATAGTCCTAATTCTATAACTTAAACTATGGGATGTATTCATCTAACCGACATGCCCCATGCTAAACTAACTGGGGTTCTAATATGACTAAAAACATGAGTGATGTATCTGATAGTCCTGAGTCTGATGGAACTATCTGAGCTCCTTACTGTAACTGAGTTGACTGTATCTAACAGTCCTAAAAATCTAAAGAACTATCTGAGTTCCTTTAGTGAGACTAATACTAAAACTGTGGGAGGTAGTTTTTTAACCGACATGCCCCATATGTGTCAATATAGCTAAACTAGGGTCCAATCTCTACCTTGACTGGAAGGGTGTCAATACCGCACCACTGATAAAGACAGGTTGTGAGAACCCTCTACTACCAGGTTAGGCCACCTCATATACCCTCAACTAGTAGGTATGATGTCTCAACCTACGTTGGCTATGTAGTTCTGGAATGCAAGGATTGCTTCTAGGAATCATACCCTCTACTGGCAGGTGAGTTCCCATCCTTGGGTTCACTCGGTGCTAAATTCTACTCCCAACTGAAGAGACTGAACATGATTTACTGACTATACATGGACTGAGTTTACTAAATTCCATTGACTGATAGAATACTACTGATATCTGAGGACTAACTAAGAGTACTATAGATACTGAGATTTTACTTGGAATACTGAAATCAATGAGATTACTGAACTACTGAGATTTCTGAGATTTCCTGAGTCACATGGTTGACTGAGTTCTATGGATCATGGCTTAACTAAGAGTATCATAAAACATGACATGGCTTTAGTCACACAACTAAATTGTCGGGTACAAGTACCCCCAGGAATCGATGGAAGAAAACTTACATGCATGACACTTCTTGATCATAGTAATAACATCCACAATTCATAATACCATAAGTAGGGGATTTCATACTACACATGCTTCTCAACACCATATACATGAAAGGAAATGCGTATAACATGTAAATACTTGCATAACTTTAATTTCATGAGCATTCCATATCACAACAACAATACACAACAATTAGCATGGAATTTATGTTGAGTCATAAGGAATAGAGCATGGTCTTGTCATTTAAGTTCTATTTAGCTATAATACATGATTTTTAGTCTCTTAAGTATTTTATCAAACACCTTGCATGCACACCTTATGGCATAGGCATACTCATCACCTTAATGATTTAAACCATCCAAAATTCATATATTTCAATTTGCATGTCATCCTAGTTTCATAAAATCACAAAAAGATTCTAATTTAGGAGTTGTATAACAATCAATAACACAAACATAATCAACCCACAACATAACTTCATGATTCATAGTTTAAAAGAAGGTTCTTGAACTCCACGGATGAAAGAAATCCATGGATGAACACTATGCATACCTTAAAGTTTGATCTTGAAAGAGATCTAATGTTTCTTGAAGGTTCTTGAAGAAATCCTTAGGCTTGGTCTTGATTTTTCTTGACTAGGGTTTAACCCCTTTTGGGAGAGAATGTTCTTGTTCTTGAGGAAAATGAGAAATTAATGGGATAATAGCTTTCTTAGGGCTTTAATACCGTGTTTAGAGTGAGGGAAAAATACCAAAATGCCCCTACAAAATTACCTACTAGTTGCTGAAATTATCAGCTGACGACATGGGCTGGTAAGCCGTCAGATCTGTGATAGCCCATCAGCCCAGGTTGTCACCTAGGAGCTGGAATATTTGACATTTTGCCTAAGTTTGATGACATTGCTGATAAGTTGTCAAAAATGTCATCAAAAATGTGATAGGTTATCAGAAATGTCGTCAGAATTGTGATAAGTCATCAGAAATGTCATCACTCAATTTTCAGGATGACATGCTGGAGTCCAATGGACATAACTTTTTGCTCCGATATCGAATTTAGGTAAAATTTGTATCGTTTGAAATCTAATTAAATTATATATATATGTTGGTGGATTATGAGATCAAAAATTCATAGTATAACAAGAGATATACTCATTTGAAGTTGACTATGGCAATATCCTTCCCAAGAATTCAATCGGTAAGGAATGTTTTGATTCGTCTGATAGCTGGGAGTTATTTGAAGACTTAATATACATATAACTTGCTCATAAAACTATAAAAGAACCATGATGTACTATGAATGATCTTGAAATATGGCGTTAATATTGGTTTGGATTTTTTGGGGTATAGCAATTACTTTGCCATGGCAATCTGCACTTTGGAAGGTTGAAAAACTAGCACTTGCCTTTCAAGTCTCAAAACCAACTCTTTTCATTCCAAAAAAAATATAACATAAAAAGATTATTCCATCTAATTAAGAAATTAAGAATCTCAATATTTAGCTAAAAAAATATTATGTTATGCCATACCACCTAAACCATATCAATAACCAATTCTCTTATAAAAGAATCTGTTCTTTTGCAAATATACTTAGCATTTGATTTTTTCCTTGAATTGAACAATCTCAAGTCTCAACTTTAGAAGATGTAGCTATAACAATAACTTTGACCATAGGAATAACTTGTAGTTGCACAACTGCTTTTGCACACTTGATAGATAATAGTCTCATAATTCTATCATTGACATGTAAACCAAATATTAATAAATATTCTCAAGTAAAATATAACTCAATAAGAATGATCAGTACCTATGAATACATGATGAATATCTATTCACTATCACTAAAACAGAAATAGAGGAAACTCCACAAATTACAATATATTCTAAGATATAATTTCCTTGTCTTTTTTTGTTTCAAAATATAGTTCAACATAGTATTAAACATCATATTTTTGTTGATCTAGAACTCAAGTTAAAGGAATGTCAGATAAGTTAAATTGTGGCTACCCCTAATCTTTACTTAAAAGATTCCCAATAAGGTCAATATTACCATACATATCAACCCTCAACTACTGACAATAGATATGTCCTCTATTATCCCTTTACTATTTGTGGCATCAAAGAAGAAAAAGTTCTTGAGAGGATCATCTTTTTCCTAATATTGATTTTATAACCTCTTGGGACAACAGGAGTCTTATCCAAGAATTCCTCTTATGATGGCACAAACTAAAGGAAATTCAATTCAACTTTCTATCAATCTTTACAGAAGAAAATTTGGGATCTGAGATTCATAAGCAATATGCCTGGAAGTGTTCCTTCCTAAGCTTCTTAACATTTAGAAGGTCATCAACAAATGTTTCTCTAGAATTTCATCCCTCAAGTGCTTCAAAGCTTTTAATAACTCTCATTGCATAATAAAGCTTTGACATTCTCTTTAGTAGAGATCTCCAGGGGACTACACTAGCTTTCTCAAAACTTGGATAAAGAAATTCACATTCAATAGTCTCTTTATTTTTTTCTTACAGTAGTTGAAATTCTGCAAATTAATAAATATCTCACTTTAGAAGTCACAAAATTCTACACTATAAAATGTAACACACTTTGGAAACTTATGACGTCTTGAATTCACTGATGTTTTTTTGTCAAAAAGAGCAACAACTAACAACAACAACATTAAACTTCTAAAAGATACTAGCATCAAAGATGGGCAGAGCACCTTTAGTGTCAAACTCTCTACTCTAGCTGAAACAATATTCTTGCAGAACTTAACAGTAGTTCCTTTGAGTCTAGTGAGAAATATATGGAATTTACTATGCCTTCTCTGAGAATCAACACCCCAAACTCTAATTTGAGAATCATAGATGATAGTTTCCTGCAACGTAAATTGTTCACCTTCTATTCCCATTTCTAACTTGGGAATAAGTTATCCCGTAACTCTCAAGTTATCTTATGAAATATATTATTTCACCACTAGCATATAAATGATGAAAATATGGTTTTCTTAATACACCAGGTGGTAGTGAATTTGCGATACTAGGCTAGACTTGCCGAGTAATTGCCATAGCACTAATATTAAGCAAATTTTCTCATAAACTGATGCTTTTTTTTCAAAACATTAACTAAATATATTGCTAAAACAATTTAAGTTCCTTTTTATGATGAGTGAAAAATCAAAATAGGAAAGCGATAGTAGATATCATATCTACTAGGACACCATTTGGGTGATCCCTTACTTAAACAACTCGGCCACCCTTATGGGTTATTCGTCTTCAAGGTTTAGTTCTACAACCCAACCCCTCCACCCATGAAGAATGCACACAGTAAGACCAAAGTAATTCAATTGGAAAACTAACTGGGAGGAATCGTATCAATCTTAGGAGTTTTCTTTGAGCACCTCGCGAGAGTAAGTTATATCTAGTTTTAGGGAATAGAGATACTTAAATTTTAATTGAAAGAATTTTCAACATAATGGTACTTTATTTGTTGCCATTTATAGGTATATATGCACATAAAGAGAATCAAAATATATACAAGAAGAGGTTAGAAGAAGAAACAACAACATCAAAGGTCTGAAGTTTACCAATACTGAGCAACCGGCTAAACTATAAGTAGATTTTAAAAAATGGATATAACATAAAGTGCATCATCATCAACACATAGTGTGATATGTAATACTTACAATATTCAACGATATTGTAAAAAGCAAACTAGAAAATTAAAATAAAACAAGATACCTTAAAGAACAAGCAAGACAAACAACTCTTCAACTCACAATAGTCATGATAGTATAAATATATAATATTCATCTAAATTAGAAACATAACAACTCCACTTCAAGGATCAATTCTAAAACATAATTAATATCTAACAGAATATCAACTAGTGAAAAGAAACATAATATAACGACTTTTATCTTCTTTTTTTAAATACTAACCTTGTGAAAGTTGTCTTATAAGCTTGTACAATTTTACTACATGTCAACTACAGTAGGATCTTTTCCTGCACTAGCTAAATCTGAAGAGAAGAATAATAAAATGAGTTAAGTTATAAATAAAAATCATTTAACACACATAAAGATAATACTATTACCTTTTTCAATTTTATCAAGATTATCAAGATCTTCCTCTACACTAACAGGTTGTTTTAATTGTTCACTTCGAAGACAACCTTGAAGACACACTTGAACTTGCACCAATTTAGGAGTCAATGAACTCCTAAATGAATCAATAAGACATCCTCCTATATTAAAAACAGATTTAGATTCAACACTTAAAACTCGAACAGCAAATACATCTTAGCAAGAACAGGAAATCTTGTTGAGTTCATTTTCCACAGAGTAGGATGTTAAATTCTTTAGTAGCATCTTCAGTTTCTTCTCCAAAATATTTATCTAACTATGTTCTAGTATCTAAGCCTCTATTCGCAGCTTTATATTGCTTTAGATCTTGCATGAGAGAATCTAAAGGTCTTGTACCTTGGGTACTTAGTTGACTGCTAGAAATCACCATAGTAGAAGTGCCTAGTAAAGAACAATGTGAAGATACGACAACCACTATCCCTTTTGAAAATATTTTACATATTCACTAAATAGTGAAATCCTGTATTTATTAACTGCTGCTTTTAAAGTTAGAGCTTGATTTTACCCAAACATCTTCATAAGTGCATAGCCAACTGAACCAAGTTTGTCACGGGGATTTAGAACACATGAAATTAAAATTATCTTATTCATTTTTTTAGATCATTCCTTTAATTATCAAATTTTTCTTTCATCTTCCTCACCATATTACTTAAATCGGTATCTTCACTTGCAATCAATTGATTCAAACAAACAGCAACTGGAGAAATTTAAAGAAAATAAATATTAGATAAAACATAAAGTGATAAAGATATTTTCAAAGTAAGAGGATAAAAGATTTCAAGAAACTTTGTAATTCTTTTCACGTGCACCCAATCACTACTCAAAAGTTCACCAGCAATTACTCCAACTTTAATATAAGAATTCTCAAGATAATGTCTCAGGAAAATTTCATGAGAACCATAATTTGTAAATGCATTCTAAAATTGAATAATCCTACTCAACATTAGGTAAGCAGAGTTTTATCTAGTTGGAACATCTAGGTATAAAGATTTTTTGCAACTGAGTTGTTCATTATCACAACTTTCTTGAAGTCTTTTCTACCTTGCAGGAGATTGCCTAACATATCTCACTACATGTCTAACATGTTCAATAGACACAAAAATTTCCTTCAGACCATCCTGGATAACAAAATTCATAATATGCACTATACACCTCACATAGAGGTGATCATTGTTCACTAGATTAGTTCCCATTTTTGTCAAATGGTTAGATAGTTCCTTAACTGTTATATTATTTGAGATTGCATTATCTATAACGACAGTAAATATTTTATTTATTCCCCATTCACTTAAGAACCTACCAATACTATATACCATATCTTCACCTTTATGGCTTATAATAGGACAAAAATTGAGAATTTTATTACACATACTCCATTCATTATCAATCCAATGGGAAGTTATACACATGTAATTAATTCTTTGTATGGAAGTCCAGGTATCGGTGGTTATACAGATTCTTTGTTTGGTTTCCATAAAATACCTCTTTTACTTTTGTTTTTATTTATTATAAAGATTAAAACTGTAACACCCTGCATTTTGGACGAGAACAAAAATCGTCATTTTCTTCATGTAAAGGTTCCACAAGCCATAATTCTAATGCAATTTTAGTGTGTTAATAAATTATGTAGTGTGGAAACCTATTTGATTATGAATTGAGATCATAGAGGTCCCCAAGCTCAAGGACAAGTTGAAAGTTTACCTATCGTTCGAATTTTAGTGAGCGTTGAAACTTAGGTCAACTTCAATCGACTATTACTCTTTGTATATATTTAATTAGAGTTTCTAATATATATCAAATTAAAGGTATTCGAATTATCTTTCCAACGATACCAATTTCTCAAAAATCCAACACTCGAGGAAGAAGTTATGGCTTTTCAAAGTGGAGTATGTCATGCAGCATAAGGTGTGCGACGCACACCCTAACTTATGCCATAAGGTGTGCGATGCACAACCTAATGTGTACGATAAAGAGTGCGCTGCACAACCTATATTATGTGACAAGGTATGCGCTGCATATATTATTACTCAAGTGACTTAAACACTCCATTTTTGGGGCAAAATGGTCCTTTTTCCACCCTTATTTAGCCATAAACACAAAATTCAGTTCCCAAATACCCCAAAATACACATTCATTCATCAAAATTTCTCAAGAACTCTCCTTAGGGTTTCAAAATAAAAACCCAAGTAACTCAAGATTCAACCGTGAATTTTTTAAGCTAATTGGATATTTGGAATTCCCAGAACGTAGGCTTCAAGAAGTACCTATCATCTTCGCATATAGAGGTATGTAGAGTTATCTCAAAAATCTCATAGGCTTAAAAATTCATGTTTTAAAAATGGGGGTTTTAAAATTAAGAATATAATCTTGTTTTAATTGTTTTATGATATTGATTTGGTCTTTAGGCCTATTCCTGAAGTGGTTTGATATATGATATATGTATATGCATATATTCCAAAAAGATGTTAACTTGAGAGCATAAATTATATGAAATCCCTCTCGTTATATGATCTCGTTTCAAATTCTCATATGATGTGAAATGTTTGAAATCATCTTGACAAGTGTGACATGAAATATTTTAAAAATGGTCATAGTTTTGATTTGCAATAAGAGGGTTGTTATGTTGAAATATGATGAATATAATGGTTGCATGAAAGAATGATGTGATATTGATGGCTTGCAATTCGGGTATGACGATACCCTACAGAATAAAATATGTGATTGAATCAAATAGAGTTTGATGCATTAATTTTACATGAGATAGGTAGATGCCCGAAGAAGGCATTTGAGTGTAAGGGCTCATCGCTAGAAAATGTGTTTGCCGACATGGGGATTTGGTACCAGGCTAAGTGATCTTGTGTACTTGAATTTATGTCATTCCCAAATTGGGACTATGGTTAGGAGCCCAGGCTAAGTGATCTTGGGCACTACTATACTTTATTGGGTCGAGACACCCTACTGTGTGATCTTGTATGTCTTCCCCCCACTTATACTCTAATCTCAGCGGCAACTGAGATTTGACAGTTGGTGTAAATGTTATATGCAGTGTATTCCACCTAGCTCAGCTGCATTATATTGTTGTTGAAAGCTATTACATTATGCCCATGTGTTTTAAAATGATTTGATATGAAACTGCTTTATAATGGCTCTCACCTATATTTGGAAAAAATATTATATTTTGTTTTTTATTTCTCTACGTACCAGTACTTTTGTATTGACCCCTTCCCTCCCAAGTTTAGAGGCACAGTTTAGGGGTTCAGATAACCAGTAGTTCTCTTCTGACAGATTTACAAAATCCAGTAGTGAACCTTCTATTTTCGAAAGGCCTGATGTCTGTCAGTTCATTTATCATTTAGTAGTTTTGGGTCTACTGAGGGCCTTGTCCCAGTTTGCAGACAGTCATTTGGTTCAGTCATGTATTAGAGATTTTGCAGACGGTTGTTCAGATGTCGATAGATGTTGTGGGAAATTATTTCCCCTTTATTGATTTCATTTGATTTATGACTATGTTTTCCATAGTGTATCTTCCACATATCTTATTATCATATGAACTATGTGCATGATTACCAGATAGATATAGGTGTTTTGAGCCTTCATGGTTTGGAATATTCATCATAGCTAGGGCCCTGGTTCGGGTCGTGAAAAACTTGGTATCAAAGCATGGTTTATGGTTTCAGGATGTCTGCAAAATTGCGTTGGGTAGATTCTTATTTATAGGTGTGTAGGGCGCTACACTTATAAGCAGGAGGCTACTAGGAGTTTAGGAATGTCTCTCTTTCTTCATGTTCTAGTTCATGCAATAGAGTCAGAATATTTCTTTTTTATACTCTAATTCGTGTTATGGTGTCACCCATACGAAAGTTAAAAAAGTTATCCCAAATTTTTTCCTTACTCTAATGTCCTCAGATATGTCTCATTATTGAGGTGATTCAAGTGCAGAACTTTAGAATCTAAATGGTACGGTCCTTTTTGATTAAACTATATAAGAGTTAAAATTTGTGCAAGGACTTGAGAAGAGTCCTTTAGCACTTCAATGTGTATTGATTCTGATGTAAACATGATCCTGATAGAATCGTGCTTTTCATCTTGAGGTATTAATTGTATTTAGTCCCCTTCAAGTTTATGTTACAAATGTCTTGCTTAAGGGGGGATGATGTGTAGTAGAATATTGGAACTGTATTTCCACCTGAATAGTAGTATGCGTTAAAGTGTTATTATCATGACCTATTGGTAGTGAAATCAGTCCAAGAAGTTGGCGATATGAAGTCACAAAGTTAGAAGTTAGAGCGATGGTGACTTTTATGTAAATGAATATTTTAGTTGAATAATCGATGTTCGAGAATGATTTACCCCTTTATGATGATAGACTAATGTGGTAACTAGTAGCATGTATGGATGGTATGGTAGTCCATGGAGGAAGTGTTTGACTCCGATTTTATTTATACAGAGTAAGATGTGTATTCTTAGTTCATTGGATATTGCATATTAAATTTCTATCTCATGTAATCTTGTAATCAAGGTGTTGTTAAAAAAAAATAAAGTCTAGTGAAGCCGTGTGGGGCTCTTTCGATTCACTAGCATAGTTGACTTTTCATTCATCTCATTTTCTTGTTCAAAATTCAAAAATCAAAGTCTAGTGAAGATGTGTGAGGCCTAATTCGATTCACTAGCAACTTGTTGTCCAACTTGTTGTTCTTGTGTTGGTTTAATATATATATAGTTCAATCTATTTGCATGAGATTGAGTTGGTAAAGAGTTGATTCATCTTTGTGTGTTAGTTAGTAGAAGGTAGAGAAGGAGTTGTTAGTTAGGGTGATTTGTTGGTTGCTTGAAGTGTGAAAATGGCTATATTAGCCAGTAATTTGTAAGTATAGACTCATAGTTGTTTGTGGAATTTAAAGGTAGTCTAAATGTATGTTTGGGTAAGTAAGTATGAGGTGAGAAATCCGTATACGTAGAAAAGATTGTATGGGGTTATAATATAAGATTAAGGTTGATCATGTCTATTATGTAACTTTACCCCTTGACCTTCTTTTCATTGGTAATTGTAAACTAGTACTACTTGTGAGAAGGTATGTAGCGATTTTTGAGGCATTTGTATAGTATGTCTCAAATTTTATGGACTAGCATATTATGTTGCATTTTTCAGTAGTGATGGATAATTGGTACAAGACTATATATTTGAATTTAATGTGGAATGTGGTGATAAAAATAGTGGCATGAGATTAATGATGTATGTTTTGTGGAAAAACAATTAGTAGGCTTGATGTGTTAAAATAGTACGTGTTAATGAGTTATGATAAGGAAGATCGTAAGGTCAAGATCAATTATTGAAGTTCTAGTGTACTAGTTTTTCTTGATGTTTATTCCATGGTATCCAAGTGAGAATCATGCGTAAGATTGGGTTGTAAAATCATGTTTAGCACTAGACATTAAGTTTTGAACAATTGATGTCCATGAAGGTGGATGTGATGATTTCTTGGTTAATGATACTAGTTTTATGGAAGTAATCTAATAGTCTTGAACTGTATATGCAAGATCTTAAGTTTATTTGATTCGTAGTGAAGTATGATGTTGCATATATAATGTAGAAGTATGCCCAAGGTGATCTGAGGTTGCGGTATTTTCTAAGACTATTACACGTTTTGTGTGACGAGTGGTACCGTTCAGTTGCTAGGTGGAGAAACACTAGTTAGATGGTATATGGTGTTCTAAATAGCCAAGTTAAGGAGTTTTGATTAATAGTGTTGAGCCTTTTATATGATCTTGATTCTCATAGTAGAGAGATATAAGTTTGGAGTCACGATATTGGTAGGCTATGTCGGAAGTAATATGATTCATTAAAGGCTTGGTGCTATCCATGTTGAGTGCTAGATTCTAAGTTTGAGGTTTTGAAGGTTGAACTAATAGAAATAAGAGTTAAAGCACTAGAGGGTGTGTACTTCGACTATGGGGATACCCATGAAGACCCGAAGTTAGTAAGTGTGCGAGTATTATATGATGACTACTGGGTCTATATAATGATAAAGTGTATCTCAGAAGGTAGTATTAACAGTGGGTTTTCAACTTTCAGGTGTAGCCATTCGGGTTAAGTGCCATGATATGCGTGTATAGTAGTTTTCCAGACCCCAAAGTGCAGTGAGTGTACTTCAGTTTAGAGTCTAGTAAGGGATCTCCAAAACATAAGATGATGGCTTGAAGCTAAGGGGGAGATGATAGAGCAAATAACCAAGTCAGGCTTTCAGATTCTAGTAGTGATGTCAGTATGACATAGAACATCAGAAGGGAAGAGTGAGGCTCAACCTATTCCGATCTTAGTATTTTTCAGTTATCCTAATACCTACTCATACCTCACATTTCAGTTCCATGATCATAGTTCATGTTCATGTATATGATAGAAAATCACGTGCTCTTCCAGATTCCTAAATGAGGAACTTCAGTTCAATCAGCCATCTTCCATATGTTATGAACTCTAAATTGAGGTCATGCAGCTCATGAATCATGTATTCATGCTTTATAGTGTTCTCAGTTCCCATAATTCATGCTATACTCTTTATGATAGGTGGAATAAAGTTCATAGCCATGTATGCCCCAATTCAGATTTTCTTTTCTTTGATAAATCTCGGATATTGATTTACTATTCCCCAGGCCTCAGTTAAGTATCAAGTTTCATATAACATCCTTCCATGCTTCAAGATCTTATGTTCTAACATTTAGTGACTCCTCTTTATGTGATGGTAGTGGTGATGAGTAAATGTTTCTAGTTTGTGGAAGATCATAGTATGCTTATTTTAGATAAGGCCATAAGTCCGAAGTAAGGTTGGGGCTAAGTCTTTGATGCATGTGATGGTTAGCTGAAAGGGGTGTGTGTGTATGTTCATGGGGTAGAGTGTGGAAGCTATATCAATAGATGGTTAGTAGAATATGTGAAGTGTGTCTTTATGAGTGTTTACTTTGAAGTTCATATGTGGTTATAGAGATAGGCTTGAATGACATGTTGGAATTTTTGTTAAGGAACGCTATATGCGCTAGCGACTTCGTAGTAATAGTTCAAAGATATTCACTGAAGTGGTAAGTCATGATAGGCTTAGCGTGTGATCTTTTAAGAGATATAGAAGGTGGAATCTTATGGTTTAGACTTGTATTGTGGAGTGGCATGTAGTATTTTGCGAGTTGGAGTTAGGCCTGATCACGGTGAAGAGGATTTAAGTTACTAGAGACATTAGTAGAAAGATTTATAAATACAAATATGAGAACAAATAAGTTGGATCGAATGAATGTGGTATCTACGGGTAATAGTATAGTTAAGGGAGTATTCGAGGAGTGTGCTAATCTTTAAAGTAAGAACTCGCATTGACTAAGTCCTGGAAATTCTATCCAAATTTATGAGTTATATGTCTATATTCTAAACTGCAGAGTAGGGTAAATGTTGTGATTTCCTCAGTTGGATGTCTTATGTAATCCATACCCAAGATTCATGGCTTCCTATTACTGCTAGAACTTCTTTAGAGAGAGTGTTGAAGAGATACTCCAGTTGAGTATAAGTCTCTGGTATAATTTAGTCTATAATTCAGTTTAACAGTCGGGCAGACAAGTTACTATGGTTTTTCCACCTTGTCACCCAGTCCTACTATCCGAAGTCTTATACGTATGGCCATTCCCAAGAGATAATCT
Source organism: Capsicum annuum (assembly GCF_002878395.1). Taxonomy (NCBI): domain Eukaryota; kingdom Viridiplantae; phylum Streptophyta; class Magnoliopsida; order Solanales; family Solanaceae; genus Capsicum; species Capsicum annuum. The sequence continues at coordinate 122,301,824 of NC_061113.1, forward strand.
ATTCCATCCATATAAATTGTGAGTTCAGTTCATTCCAAGCGTCATGTTTCAGATTCAGCTATCTATTCATGACTCGGTGCATAAGAGTTCAGCGTATAATCTCAAAAATTTTTAAGTATTTCAGCTCAGATAGTGTAATACCCTTGTACGATCTAAGTCTTGATGTCTTACAATTCGTACTTGCATAAGTTATCACTTTCTAATTTCAATATGTATGATTGGATCATGAATATTTCAAGGGAATCCTAAATTTTCAGCACGAATCAGCTTCTTGAAGCAAGAAAAGTCAAGTCAGCTCAGAATTTAGTTTCATTATAGAAGTTTAAATATTCCAGATCAGTTATGTCCTTTCTTAGAAGGCACATCACGTCCGCGTTATTCCATACATTTAAGCTTCAACAAGTTCCTACCCATCATTTGGGGACGAATGATCCCAAGGGGGAGATAATGTAACACCCTGCATTTTGGACGAGAACGAAAATCATCATTTCCTTCATGTAAAGGTTCCAAAAGCCATAAATATAATGCAATTTTAGTGTGTTAATAAATTATGTAGTGTGGAAACCTATTTGAGCATGAATTGAGATAATAGAGGTCCCCAAGCTCAAGGATAAGTTGAAAGTTTTCCTATCGTTCAAATTTTAGGGAGCGTTGAAACTTAGGTCAATTTCAATCGACCATTACTCTTTGTATATATTGAATTAGAGTAACTCCTATATATCAAATGAAAGGTGTTCGAATTATCTTTCCAACAATATAAATTTTGCAAAAATCCAACACCCGACGAAGAAGTTATGGCTTTGCAAAGTGAAGTGTCTCGTGCAGCATAAGGTGTGCGATGCACAACCTAATGTGTGCGATAAAGAGTGCACTACACAACCTATATTATGCGATAAGGTGTGCGCCGCATATATTATTACTCAAGTGACTTAAACACTCTATTTTTGGGGCAAAATGGTCCTTTTCCCACTCTTATTTAGCCATAAACATGAAATTCAGTTTCCAAATACCCCAAAATACACCTTCATTCATCAAAATTGCTCAAGAACTCTCCTTGGGGTTTCAAAATAAAAACCCAAACAACTAGAGATTTAACAGTGGGTTTTTGAAACTCATTGCATATTTGGAATCCCTAGAACGTAGGCTTCAAGAAGCACCTATCATCTTCGCATATAGAGGAACATGGGGTTATCTCAAAAATCTCATGGGCTTGAAAATTCATGTTTTAAAAATGGGGGCTTTGAAATTATGAATATAATTCCATTTTAAATGTTTTATGATATTGATTTGGTCTATAGGCCTATTCTCGAAGTGGTTTGATATATGATATATGTATATCCATGTATTCTGAAAAGATGTTAACTTGAGAGCATGAAATATATGAAATCCCTCTCTTTATATGATCTCATTTTAAATTCTCATATAATGTGAAATGTTTGAAATCATCTTGACAAGCGTGACATGAAATATTTTAAAAATGGTCATGGTTTTGACTTGCAATGAGAGGGTTGTTATGTTGAAATATGATGAACATAATGGTTGCATGAAAGAATGATGTGATATTGATGGCTTGCAAGTCGGGTATGACGATACCCTACAGAATAAAATATGTGATTGAATCAAATAGAGTTTGATGCATTGATTTTACATGAGATAGGTAGATGCCCGAAGAAGGAGTTTGAGTGTAAGGGCTCATCGCTGGAAACCGTGTTTGCCGACATGGGGATTTGGTACCAGGCTGAGTGATCTTGTGTACTTGAATTTATGTTATTCCCAAATTGGGACTATGGTTAGTAACCCAGGCTAAGTGATCTTGGGCACTACTATACTTTATTGGGTTGAGACACCCTGCTGTGTGATCTTGTGTATCTTCCCCTCACTTATTCTCTAATCTCGGCGGCAATCGAGATTTGACAGTTGGTGTAAATGTTATATGTAGTGTATTCCACCTAGCTCCGCTGCATTACATTGTTGTTGAAAACTATTACATTATGCCCATGTGTTTTCAAATGATTTGACATGAAACTGCTTTATAATGGCTCTCACCTATATTTGGAAAAAAATATTATATTTTGTTTTCGATTTCTCTGCTTACCAGTACTTTTGTATTGACCCCCTTCCCTCCCAAGTTTGGAGGCACAGTTTAGGGGTCCAGATAACCGGTAGATCTCTTCCGACAGATTTCCAAAATCAAGTAGTGAATCTTCTATATTTCGGAAGGCCTAATGTCTATCAGTTCATTTATTATTTAGTAGTTTTGGGTCTACTGAGGGCCTTGTCCCAGTTTTCAGACAGTAATTTGTTTCAGTCATGTATTAGAGATTTCGCAGACGGTTGTTCAGATGTCGATAGATGTTGTGGGACATTATTTCCCCTTTATTGATTTCATTTGATTTATGACCATGTTTTCCGTAATATTGTGTATCTTCCACATATCTTATTATCATATTTATTATGTGCATGATTACCAGATAGATAGGAGTGTTTCGGGCCTTCATGGTTCGAAATGCTCGTCACGGCCAGGGCCGTGGTTCGAGTCATGACAAAAACAATTCCTAGTGACTGTACTATAGGAAGGAATCCAAAAATGAGGTTGTATCACTTTTATAAAAGCCCAACAACCTTCATTTTCAACAAAGCTAAATGGAAGCTCATAAATTATCACCACATGACATAAAGCCTTCCTACACTCTTCTTGGTCAAATTTCTAAGACATAACAGCTACATCACCTTGACTACCCCCCGAAATAGATTTAGAAGCTAAATTTGATTGTTTTTTATCAACACTAGTAGGCCACTTAGGACACATCAATAAATGACCAAGAAGAGTGGACATACCTGTCACGACCCGAACCAAGGCCCTGGCTATGGAGGCCCGAAACACCCCTATCTGTCTGGTAATCATGCACCTAATTCGTATGATCAAAGTAATGCAGAAGAAACACAATAATTCAGAAACATGGTCATAAATATGAAAAGAAACAATAACGGGGAAATAAAGTTCCCCCAATATCAATCAACCTCTAAACAATTGTCTGCGAAAATCTCTAACAAATGACTGAGTCAAGTAACTGTATAAAAACTGGGACAAGGCCCCCAGTAGACCCCAAAACTGAATATAAGATAAAAGGACTGCAGGACATAAGACCTTCCGAAATATAGAAGGCTCACCACTTGTCTCTGCAACTCTGTCTGAATGATCTACTGATTCTCTTGACCCCTAGACTGGGCCTCTGAGCCTGAGAGGTTGGAGAGGGGGAGGGGGTCAGCACAAAAGTACTGGTACGCAGAGATATCAAAAGAAAACATAATATTTTTACAAAATATAGTTGAGAGCCATTATAAAGCAATTTCATATTAAATCATTTGAAAACACATGGGTGTAATGCAATAGTTTCTCAACAACAATGAAATGCAACTAAGCAAGGTGGAATACCCTACATAATTTACACTAACTATCCAACCTCGGTTGCCGCCGAGATTAGAGTATAAGTGAGGGAGAGACACACAAGACCATGAAGCATGGTGTCTCGACCCAATGGTAGTGCCCAAGATCACTTAGCCCAGGCTCCTACCTATAATCCCAATTTGGCAATGACATAAAGTCAAGTACTCAAGATCACTTAGTCTGGTACCAAATTCCCATGTTGGCAAACACGTTTTTCCAGCGATGAGCCCTTATACTTAAATGCCTTCTTTGGGCATCCACCTATCTCATGTAAGATCGATGCATTAAAATTTCATCTGATTCAATCACATATCATATTCTATAGGGTATCATCATACCCGACTTGCAAGTCCTCAATATCACTTCCACATATGCATAATCAAGTAAAAATCAAGGTGCTTCATCATTTACAAGTGGTGAACAATATTTATTTCAAATTCATGCTCTCTTTTGTTGATCACAATATGATATGGGGTATCAATACATTATCATGGGAATTTGAAAGCAATTTATCATTTATATTTATCAAACTTCCATGGAAAATCTCAAATCACATATGCATGGTTTCAACCATTGAAGTATATTGGCAAACAATTCCCATGACATAAAGTAAATGACTTAGAAATCATATTGAAAGCAAGTTATTAGCATTTGATTGAAAACTCTCATTTTAAAAGCATGCATGTTCATAAAAACTAAACCCATGAGATTTTAGGATAAACCCACGTATCTCTATTTCCAAAGATAATAGATGTTTCTTGAGGCTTGCGGATTGGTGATTTCAATTATGTAATTATCTTCGAAAACCTATGATCGAATCTTGAAATATTTGGGTTTTTATTTTGAAACCCTAAGGAGAATCTTGGAGCACTTTTGATGAATGAAGGTGTATTTTGGGGTCCTTGGAACTGAATTTCGTGTTTTAGGGCTAAGTAAGGATGGAAAAGGACCACTTTGTCCCCAAAACGGAGTGTTCAAGTCACTTGAATTCTGTACATAGGCGCCTCCCATCGCATTGCCTGAGTTTACATAGGTGCCTCCTAGGCTATCGCCTATGTTTACATAGGTGCCACCTAGGCTATCGCCTATGTTTACATAGGCGCCGCCTAGGCTATTGTCTATGCTTTCCAGTGGCCATGGGCGATTGGTCAGGCGACACATATTACTTTGAAAGGCCATAACTTCTTTCTCGGGTGTCAGATTTTAGCAAAATTTATATCGTTGGAAAGCTAACTCAAAGACCTACCATGTGACACATAGTAGGATCTCTAATTTGACATATACAGAGATTTATGGTCGATGAAAGATAAAACACTTTAAAACATCAACTAAAACTTAGTCGATCGAAATAGTTTCAACTCGTCCTTGAGTTGAAGGACTTTTATGGTCTAAATTCAAGCTTGAATGGATTCACATGCTACATGAATAATTAGCATGCCATATTGGAATAGGATTTTATGGCTTTGGGATTTATCAACACATCGAAATCATGGTCTATATTGTAGCCCGAAATGCGGGGCGTTACAATACCACCTCTTCACTTAAAAGAATGCTCATCGGAGCTATGGTCATATTTTGATTTTTTACCTTCAGAACTAGTAATTTTTGTAAAATGGTTCCACGCATTAGACCTTTTTTTCCTTTCTTTTAGCAATAGTTGACTGAGTTTTAGTTATTTCAAATTAACTTCTTAGATTTGAATCCCCACTTTCACCCATCACTTTATCAGCTTATATATCTTTAGTCATGCTATGAGTTGATTTTGAGTAACTCTGACTACAAAAATAATTCAAGAAATTTCAATATCGAAACAAAGAACATGAAAATTACACATAATGGAATAGTAATTATCTAAAAATTAGTGACCCATAAAAAAATTAGCCTAACAAAATACATGCAGTAAACTGTACTTATATATCCAAGTACATACACATCACCATTCACACCAAAATAAAAAATTGAAGCAAAATAAAAGAGAAAGTAAAAAAAAAACTAAGTCCACGACTCAACATAAAAAAAGATTAATTACATAAACATACAAAAGGAAATCAAGAAGATAAAAGAAAAACTAAATTAAAAAAAAAAAGATGAAGATGGCATACTGACAGAAGAACCAAAGCTGAAAGTACTGAAGCAGACAATTGGAGCCTTTGCTTTGGAAAGCTCTGAAAGTCAAAAGGCAGAATACATTATTATATTTCTTTTACTCTTAATAACTTCTCTTTAGTTTTTATTAGGGTTAATTAGTAACGGGCTTTAGGTTATTACACTAGAATTCATATACATTAGGTTTAGAATTTATATTTTAATAATATAATATGTATTTTAATTTTTATATATGTAGGTGAAAAAGTATAAGTATATTTGGTAATTCTCAATGGGTCAATGGTTTATCCAATTAGGAAATTAAGCAATCCACCCCCATACCAATAAGCTGTTAATTATAAAATTTCAATTCGTTCACCAACCGTTTATCTAATAAGTCAACGCCAATAAGCTAATAAGTCCATTTTATGATTGGCTTATTGGATACGGTTTGATTTTGAACAGACTAGTTGCACAAGATTAGGATAAAAAGGTTCAAGGATGTTCGCATTAGAGGGATTTAATGCGTATTGTACTCTTTATTCCTAATGCGATTTTTTCGCACTGGATTTTCTTTGTAAGGTTTTTCATGAGGCAACCTATATGCGTATTGTCTATCAATTACACATTCAAGGAGGAGTGTATGAATGTATTATCATATATAGTGAATGTCTACTTTACCATATATAGTGAATGTCTATTTATGCAAAAGTTATAAACCTTAAGGTTAGTTTTCCCCTATAAATAAAGAGGTTTTCCTTCATTGTATGGAACACACAAGAACTTCTCAAGAGAAATAAAGAATTACTCTCTCTTCTCTCTTGTTCTTTATGTTTTTACTTTATATTTCATAACAATTTATCTTTACTCTTTTTTTTATTATTTCTTTTTATCAACTTATTTTTCTTTTATTTTTTGTTTTGTCCTTTATTTCCTTTTTTCTTTTTTTTCTCAGCCTTTTTTCTTTTCTCCACTCAACTCTTTTTTTTTCTTTTTCTCTTTTTTATTTTCTCTAATTTTTATTTTTTATTTTTAAATGTTTTTTCTTTATTTGTTTTTTCCTCAATTTGTATTATTTTTCTTTTCTATGCTTTTCATCAATTCTTTTCAAAAAAGTTGCACTCTATGATCAAATGTTGATACTATCACATTGTGTATTGATTTATGAAATATTCTATATATCTTTCCCCAGAGACATGACTTAGCCCAAATACAAAGAAGAAGTTACATCCCATAGGCAAGAGTTGACACCACCACATTGTGATTTTAGTTATGAGATATTCTATAACTATTGCCTTAGAGGCAACAGTTAGCCCAATGACTTTCAAACAACAAGTTACGCTCTATGGAAAAAAAGTTGACACTGCCACATTTCATCCTGATTTATGAGTTGTTCCATAACTCTTGTCTTCGAGGCAATACTTAGCTGAAGGACTTTAAAACAACATGTTACAGCGCATGGGTAAGAGTTCACACTACCACATTATTTAGTGATATTATGAGATGTTCTATAATTGTTGCCTTAAAATCAAGACTTATTTTAAGGTCTTTCAATAATAAGTTAGGATAATGGTAAGATTTGACTTTTCACATTGTGTTTTGATTTATAAAATGTTCTATAAATCTTGTCTTAGAGGCAAGACTTAACCAAAAGGCTTTCAAACAACAAGTTACACCCCGTGGGCAAGAGTTGACACGACAATATTGTGCTTTGGTATATGATATGCTTTATAACTCTTGTTTTAGAGGTAAGACTTAGCTCAAACTTTTGAACAATCAGTTACACCCTATGGGCAAGAGTTGACACTACCACATTGTGTTTTGGTTTATGAGATGCTCTATAACTCTTGTATTAAAAGCAAGACATAGCCTAAGGACTTTCAAAAAATAATTCACACCCCATGTGAAAGAGTTGACACTATCATATTGTATTTTAATTTATGAGATGCTCTATAATTGTTGCCTTTAAGGCAAAACTTAGTCCAAAGACTTTCAATCAACACGTTACACTTCATGTGCAAGGGTTGACACTACCTTATTGTGTCTTAATTTATGAGATGCTCTATAACTTTTGATTTAGAGGCAAGACTTAGGCCAGAGACTTCTAACAATATGTTATGCCTCATGGTCAAGATTTGACACTACCATATTATGACAATTTATGAAATGTTCTATAACACTTGTCTTAGAGGCACGACTTATCTCCAAGGACTTTCAGCTAAAAAGTCATGCTCTTAAATTTATTTTAATAGCAAAGAAAGAAGATCCTCTTTGTGAATTATCTAACTTTTTGTTTACTAACAAAATATAATAGAAGTTATGAAAAAGGAAAAAAGAGAAGAAAATAGATACAAACGATAAAAAGGAAAGATTTAGAAAAAAATAATAAAGGTTAAGAAAAAAAGAAAAAGTGAAGAATAAAAAATTTAAAAAAAGAAAAAATAAAGATTGAGAAAAAGATGAGAAGAAAAAAATAAAAATAAAGTTAGATAAGAATCAAAAAAGGAATAAAAATGAGTAAAGATAAACAGAAAAATAAAATTATAAAGGTTGAAAAAATGAATTAAAAATAAAAAAATCAAGGAAAAATTAAAAAAAGAAAAAAAAATTAAAAATAGAAGTTGATACATAAATGAGCATGAAAAATATAAAAATATTTGAGGTGTAGATGGACAACTATAAATAAAAAGGAAGATAACCTAGTCTTTAAAGACTTTTCTTATGGAGGACCAAAAAATAAAGTCATTCACTATGGGGGAGTCATACCATGTAATTTTCAGCTTTTGACCAGTTTTGCTATTTTGGGTTATCGGATCAAATGATTGAAACTAATTTTGGAAATAAAAATATGCTCTCTACATTCTAATTTATGTGACACCTTTTGAATTTCAAGATCCAAACAAGTGTTTCATTGACGATAATTTTTTAATACATCTTTTAAATATTTTGAATTATCAATTATTCTGATTTAAAGTACTTTTTCTAAAGTTATTCAAAAACTTCAAAGATTTCAAGGGTAACCAGATCAAAATTAAACAATTTGCCTCTCAAAATTCATACCATCACATAAATTGTCATTGCTTTCTAGGGATGGCAACTGAATGGGCCGGGGTAGAGTTTAGGCTCTTTCGGTGCGGGATGGGTTTTAGGTCATGAGGTGACACACAGGTGGGATTGAAATAATTTTTGAAAGAAACTAATATGCGGCGGGATGGGTTGCAGGTTTAAACAAGGAAAAAATACGTAAAAGAACAACTTTAGTTACAAAAAATCCCTTTAGTTTCAGAAAATTTTAAATATTCCAGTTTTTTCTAATTTGGGTTAAAAGTTTAAATACATATTAGAATACCCTTTTTATTCGATGTTTACCTTTACCAATTGGGGTTTCCTCCTACATCAAAGTTGAATTTTTGTAGCAGTTTCATCCCACAATTTTCTCTTATTCTTCACATTTTTTGAATTAGCGTATCCCCCCCCCCCCCCAATTCATATTCACTCTATTCTTTTCATGTTCATCAACTTTTTTTCAAAAAATAATTCAAACAACTTTAAATTTATTAATGTTGTTGAATAAAGGCTTAGAATTTTAAAATTTTGAGCCTATTTTGGTTCAATTTATATCATGGATAGTGATTTAGGTCCATCTTTTAGTCTTGGAATCTATCAAATGGACATCATCGAACAATATGTAGATGTTGTTAATTTTGTCCCTGGTGTTTCTAACGAAGATTCTGATGATTTTCATGAAAATAGATCCAAACACCAGAACGATCCTGCAGTGATGAAGAAATTATGTGAAAATTATGTAAAAAGGCTAAGAAAAAAGGAGTTGGTGATTTTGTGAAAAGAGGATCTACGAGTTCAGGAGGTATAGCTCATTCTAAAAGAAGAAGAGTTGTTGAACTAACCACCAGAGATGCCCTTCCAATGATATTGCATGTTTATTTTTGTTCGAGATACATATTTGGTTAATTTTGATACTTTTTCCCATTTTTGTATCTCTCCCTTTCTAACTCTTTATATGTATGCATCTCTCACTATTTTTTGTTTGTGTGAAAAATGCATAAGAGAGATACATATATAATCATTATATGTGTAGTATGTATCTCGTGGTATATTATTATTTGTTGTTGTAGTTATGTATGTGAGAGATACAAGTTATCATATGAAGAGATACATTTAGAGTTCTTACATTTTTAGAATGTATCTCTTATAAGTTATGTTACTGCATATATTAATGTAGGTACATATATGTTCCAATAAGTTTATATGTCTTTTTTAACAGATAAGAGTAATATTTTTGTGTATGTTTGTTGTAGTCTCAAATAATGCATGTAACTTAAAAAAATTATCTTTTTTTATATGTAATTTATCAGGGGTTTAGTTATGTTACAAAGGAGATTCCACATCATCCTCTATGATTTGGAAGCTCTTGTTATGCAGACTTCAAAGATGAAATAAAGTAGGTTGTCGATCAAGAAGTTTTGGACTTGTTTACAGAGATGATTTTTAGACATTATCTGAATATCCCTCTTTCCAATTACATTGGATAAATTACAAAATATTTACTTATGCTAGAGATTTATTAAAAGAATCCAGATGATCTGCTTGCCTTTGTCGAGGACAACATTATTAGATTTTCCATATTCAAATATGCCCTACTTACTAGTTTGAAATGCACTGATAATATAGAAGAATTCATATATTATGATTCATCTCCCAGTATATTGATGTGTAAGTATTTTCCCCAGTCCAGAAATGGCATTGATAAACAAACATTGTTAGATCAATTTCTCATGGAAAAGTTCGTCAACTACCAAAATGCTCTCCAGATGTCCATTTTATACTTTATCCACATATTTCTATTCTCCCAGTTAAAGTGTGCCCCTTTCCGATTGTCAGATTTTAAAATGGTTGAGGACGACAAGTATGAACATTTTCCTTAGGGTAAAATGGCATTTTCTAAGTTGATGTCTTCTTTGGGCCAATCATGTTTTGTAGAGAAGCAATTATATAGGTAATCTAGCATACCTCACTTGTCACTCCCACCCCTTCTCCCCACCTTATCTGGCATGCCGTAAATGAAAAAACTTTGAATTGAGCGATGTAAAAAAAATAAAAAAGCAAATCTCAAATGAAGGAGAAAAAATTTTGAAGAAGGAAACTAATTTTCTTAATGGGTACAGCGGGGATGGGGGCTGAAAAAAATAGTGGGGTGGGGTGGGGTGGTGCAGATAGGGTGGTGGAGACGGGGTGGGGGTGACAAAGAAGGAGAAAGAAAAAAAATTAGAGGGGGTATGTTTGGGGTGGGGGTGATAAAGAAGAAAAAAAATTAAAGAAGTGTGTGGGGTTTGGGGGTGGGGCGCAGGGGGCAGGGGAGGGAAATACTTGTTGGAGGAGTGGAGGGAAGGAGGGAGGGGGTAGGACGGTTGGATGGGGGAGTGGTGAATAAAGTGGGAGCTTTATTTTTAATTTACTATTTTTAATTTTTTAAAAATATTTTAAATGTTTTTTTATTCCACTTGCCCAAAAAATATGTGAAAACACGCGCTCAGCAACTTAATACCACATATGCATCAAAGAGGTTTTATTGAGTTAAGGGGTTCAAATGACAAAAGTGTAAGTAGAGGTGTTCACTTTACAAACTCAGACAAGTACAAGGGTCCACCGAACCATTTTTCCATGAATTAAATTAGTTTTAATTATTTCTTTTTTGTATGTTTTTAATTTTTTTACAGTATTCATATTCCAACCTTGTTCCTACTGTTAAGGAGCTTGATAAATTAGACTTTTCTCTTATCAATATTGCTTTATTTGATCTTGCTACTGTGAGTAAACCATCATCATCTTTGGGTAAACCATCATCATCTTTGGGTAAGAAAAGGCAAACGATGCTGGAAGGTAGTGAAGAACCAGTTGCCATGGATCATGATGGTTTTAAGGATTTTAGTACTACACCTCCTAAGAATCTAATTAACAAAAAACTGCATGTATCAGTTACGACTTCTGCCCCTCTGAACAAGAAAAGAAAATCAGTTCCAGGAAAAGGGAAGTTGCCCAGTGAAGCTGATTCTGACATAATTGCTTCAAAAGGAAATCAGTTGGATATGACACACAAATATCCTACTAATCCTATTTCCAACACATGTATAGAAACATCAGCCACTTCTTTTTAACGACAACGAATATCACCACATCAACATTGAAAAGTGGTTAAAGAATCCGAAAAAAGACCTCTGAATCAACCTTTGGTAAAGTCCGACTTAGAATCTTTTGAGTTGGACATAAACTTATTTATAAAGTCCTATGTAAGTATCACTTTAATATGGTTAATTAAATAAATTATTTAGTTATCAGTTATACAGATACTTATAGATTATAAATGTTTTCATTACCAAGTGGATCAAAAATTCAATGACCTTCAGACAATACTCACCGAACAATACATGGAAATAATGAAATCATTGAAGCTGAAGCAGGTTCATAGGTAGAAGGTAACTTAATTTTCAATGTAATGAACTCGTATTAATTATAATTTTATTATATGGCACACTATTCACTTTTAAGTTGATATTAGGATGGAGATTACAAAAGTAGGGCATCATTCGGATGGACAAGGTTATTCTAAAAGACCTACTGAACTAGACAATCCAAAGGTATCCATGATGCATCAACTTCATATTGGGCAGGTTGAAGTCATTCAAACACAGACGGTTACCAGTCACAGAACTAAGTTGATAAAGGTAACTAGTTTGTCATATATTGGAGTGAAGTCATTATTTAAATTATTTCTTAGTCATAAGGAACTTATTTTATATATAATACTAGCATTTCTTTGGACAAAATCTAGGTTGAAGAAGTAATAGAGAGCCTAATAAGCGACCACTTGTCTGGTGGACAAGGCAATTATAAACATCATGCTAAACATGCAATATTAGAGGGCAGCAGACAAAGTCCTATAATTCAAAAGGTAAGAACATTTTTTCATTATATTTTAGTAGATCAATTATGTATCTCATAATATATGGTAGAACTATATGCTTTTGTGCATGGAAGTATCACATTTGTTACTATTTAACTCATACTATGAAAAAATTGATGTAGCATTTATCTGTTACAGATGTATATTTTTTTAAAATACATATTAGTTTATATGTATCCCATACAATGGTTCATTGAAGTAGTATGTATCTTTTAGAATTGATATTTGTATCTGATGTTGAATATACATTTTTTGTTATTATGTATCTCATGTAATACTTCATTATGTAGTATGTTTCTCTTTGAATGTGATAGTACTATATTAAATATGAGATATTTTTTTATATAAATTTCATACAATGTTATGGTTAACTAGTATGTTTCTATTTCAGCATGATGACAATTTACTGTTGAAGAAAAATGTTTCTGTTAAGCTGAATAAATTGTGTTTAAGCTTTTTTTACTTATTTTTATATGTTTATTTTATTGGATGAGGATAAATTAATATTATAATGTTCTTATGAAAATTATTCAAATGAATTCGTTATTAGGTATTGAGGTTCTTTTAAATTATTTGCCTTTACTTAGTCTTGTGTTTTTCTTGTTGATTTTTACTTATTGTGTGATCTTTTAGCAATGATTTGTGCCTTTTCATTGTACAGATGTGATTATGTTGGGATCAAATTGGTTTAATTTGAAATATATTATAGGTTCATGCAAGTGTTTATAGAGGACCTGAAGCATGTAAATCTGTCAGAAAGTTAGTGTTATAATATGTAATTGACTAATGTAGTCTTATAAGTATATTTCAACACATCTCTTAGTGCTTTTTTTGTATCTATCATGTCACCGAATTAATTTCTTATTAATTTGTATCTTATCTTTTACCAAATGTCTCATTAATTTCCCATGATTCCAACACTGATCTTATGGATAATAATGTTGAGGAAGAAAGTGAACTGCCCATTTTAAGTGATGTTGTTCCAATCTCTGCTCTATCATTGGTAGTTTACAAACCATCACTCGTCACTGCAAATCAGTTTGAGGTTAGTGATACAGCTATACTAGAAGCATTTTATAGTCTAGATAAGCCCATAATTAATGACAAATGGACACCAGCACATCGAACTAAACAGTCGTCGAAGATTTAGCAGTCACTATATTTAATGGTATTTGGCTCTAGTTCACAAGAAAAGGAGAATTTGTTTTACACGTTTGGAAACATATTCGTTTGAAGGTTATAACATAACAGATGTAGGTCCAATTCAGATAGCATCAGAGTTTGAGGAATGGATGAGACAGGGTCTTTACAAACAACATGCAATGAAGCGAGTCAATTTTATTTCGTACAATAAATTATATGTTTTCTGGTTGCAACCTTGAAATTCTCTTTTTCCAAGAAAGATATGGATTACCACTACAAAGTTAAATGCTCAATTCTTGGATTTCGATAACTTAATTTTAAAGTTACTTATCTGAAGTTGAAAAACTGGTTTTACCTGATGTACCAACCCAACAAGTGTTGGAATGATGAGGTATGAGTCATTTTCAAAGCAATATAAATAAGAAAAATGGCATATTATGAACCATAAAAAAACAATAACAACAACAACACAGTATATTCCCACACAATGAGGTATGGGGGGGGGGGGGTGAAATGTACGCAGTCCATACCACTACCTCTGAAGAAGTAGGAAGGTTGTTTCCGATAGAACCATAAAAAAAACAACCAGTTTATTTTAAAAAAGTATTTCAACTTAAGAGTTTTATTTGTATTTTGTATTCCTGTATTTTTAATTGTGATTTAAATTTTGCAGCATGTTGATGTCATTTTCTACTACTTACGAAAAAGAAGTCTAAGCAACACACACTTCCTAGCTATATATACATAATAGTGGATTGTTTTTTCAAGATACACATTGACAAGGCATATCAAAATTATTATCATTCATCTGGCAACTATGTTATGCCAACCCAAGAGGCTCTTTATCATTGTAATATTTTTCATCAAATTAGGAGAAAATTATTAATATAATCAAAGGATTTAGTTTGTTGGGTGGTATTCCTTGGCATCTCATAGATGAGGTATACGTCCACATAAATTGCGCTAGAAAGTTTCATTGGGTTCTGAAGTGATTGTACTGAAATAGAGATCACTACAATGAAGTCTAAAATAGGCTATAATGCTACCAACTTACCTTCAGTACTGTAATTTTTTAGAACAACGAGATCGCACTGACTAGTTAACACTTGAATCATATAATGTGAAGACTAAAAATGATCCATTTGACGTGGAATGTGTATCAGGAATTTTACAACAAAATAGTGATAGTCTATATATTTTTATGCTTGTTTTTTGTTAAATTTTTTGTATCTACAACAACATTTAACTAGTTGTAAAACTAAATAATATATAGTTTTTTTGGTTTAATTTGGTATTTTATTAATCAAAAGAAAAAAAAATTAAACACAAATAGTCCTACCTATTAAAAACACAATTAGGACTACTCTACCCTACTGACCTGGGTTCACTAAGAAATAAATAAAATCTGAGTAGGGTTTTCAAATCCAAATAGTTTCCATTACAACTTCTCCTTCACGCCTCTCTTTGTACAAAATGGTCCTCGTCACTAATTTTAGCTTCCATATTCTCTTGCTATGGGTAATTAATGTTGTGCCTCCCAGTTCATGGAATCCTTCTATTATCAGCTTGCATAAGTGAGTATTGGTTCCTTTCTCTTTCTTATCTTTGAGCTCCTTCATCAGCTTGATTTGTTGTTTCTTCTCTTCTAGTTGTGTTCTCCGGTGAATGGGATTATGACCTTCTACTTTTAGGGATCTAGTCAGATGGGATCTACTATCATATCCAAGTGAGTTTCCTGCCATTTCTCCTATTTCTCTACTTTTGAATTTGTTGAATCTGATATATTTATTTACTTTTGCTTCATAAATATAGCTGGGATGAATATAGTGGGATGCTTTGACCCATAAGTATTCGGTTACCAGTAACATTCCCAGGTTTATCAAGCTCAAATTGACCTATAAACCCTGCCATGATACTGAAAGTCCTTTTTGTTAGCTGAAGTAGACTAGGCTAGCTAGTTGGTTCACTTTTTTTGTTGCCCCTGTGGCCTGCATATGATGCATGTTCTACTTTCAGATTTAGCCTTCCCAGCCCCTTTACCCTTTTTATGTTGAAAGTCTTAAATATATGTATTGTTGTCTATCACTATTTATTATGCTTTTTACTCTTTTTTCTAAATTTTGGAAGCATGTATATGTGAATGCCCCTTTGTCTATTAGGAAGTTAGCAAAATAGTTCGCCAGTTGATTACTTTCTCTGTATATATGTTGATATTGCACTTGCTTTCCTTGCATAAGCTGATTTATCTATCTAACTATGGTGATATATTCCATGGGCATGTCCATTCTTCTATTGATTACCTTCTATGTATATATGTTGATATTGTCCTTTCTTTGTTTGTTTTCTTCTTTTTTTCTCAACCTTTTTTTTCTCTGCTCAACTCCTATTTTTTTCTTTTCTCTTTTTTATTTTCTCTAATTTTTATTTTTTAATTTTAAATTGTCTTTCTTTATTTGTTTTTTTCCTCAATTTGTATTATTTTTCTTTTCTATTATTTTCATTGATTCCTTTCAAACAAGTTGTGCTCCAGACAAGACTTAGCCCAAGGACAAATAAGAAGTTACATCCCATGGGCAAGAGCTAACAACACCATATTGTGATTTTAGTTATGAGATATTTTATAACTATTGTCTTAGAGGTAAGACTTAGCCCAATGAGTTTAAAACAAGTTATGCTCCATGGGCAAAAGTTGACTCTACCACATTGCATCTTGATTTATGAGTTATTCTGTAACTCTTGCCGTAGAGGCAAGACTTAGCCGAAGTACTTTCAAACAACATGTTACAATGCATAGGCAAGAGTTCACACTACCACAGTGTGTCATGATTTTATGAGATATTCTATAATTCTTGCCTTAAGAGCAAGACTTATTTTAAGGTCTTTTAATAATAAGTTAGGATAATGGTAAGAGAACGTTATCACATTCTGTTTTGATTTATAAGATGTTCTATAAATCTTGTCTTAGAGGCAAGACTTAACCAAAGGGAATTCAAAAAACAAGTTATGCCCTGTGGGCAAGAGTTGACACAACTATATTGTTCTTTGGTATATGATGTGCTTTATAACTCTTGTTTTAGAGGCAAGACTTAGCCCAAACTTTTGAATAATAAGTTACACCTCATGGGCAAGAGTTGACACTATCATATTGTATTTTAATTTATGATATGCTCTAAACTATTACCTTAGAATTAATAAATAGACCAAGGACTTTCAAACAACAAGTTACGCCCCATGGACAAGAGTTGACACTATCATATTATATTTTAATTAATGAGATGATCTATAATTGTTGCCTTTAAGGAAAAACATAGTCTAAAGACTTCCAACCAACAAGTTAGGCTTCATGTGCAAGTGTTGACACTACCTCATAGTATCTTGATTTATGATATGCTCTATAAATCTTGATTCAGAGGCAAGACTTAGGCCAGAGACTTCTAACAATATGTTATGCCCCATGGATATGAGTTAACACTACCATATTATGTCAATTTATGAAATGTTCTATAACAGTTGTCTTAGAGGCACGACTTATCTCAAAAGACTTTCAAACGACAAGTCGTCCTCTTAAATTTATTTCAATATCAAAGAAAGAGGATCCTCTTTGTGAATTATCTAACTTTCTATTTATTAGCAAAATATAATATAAGTGAGGAAAAAAAAGAAAATAGATGCAAAAAAAAAGAAAGATTTCGATAAAAATTAATAAAGGTTAAGAAAAATGAAAAAAAAAAAGAAGAATAAAAAAATTTTAAAAAATAAAGATTGAGAAAAAGAGCGAAGAAAAAAATAAAAATAAAGATAGAGAAAAATAAAAAAAAACAAAAAAAATAAGAGAAGATAAACATAAAAATAAAAAATAAAGTTTGAAACAAATTGTAACGCCCAAAAAATGGGTCTCAAGAAGTCACACGGTCCTTAGGGCCACAAGTGATCCCAAGCTAACCTTTCTACTGGCATAACTCATAAGCAATTGAAAAAAATGCATAAATCTGAATGAAATCATCGGAAGATAACTCTTTTCTAAATCTAATCAATACAAAACTAAATTAAAATGACTGCAACTCGGCTTTTATAAAACAATACTGGAATCAAATACATTAACTCTACTGACTGTATATGAAGCCTCTACTAGTATTGACTTTAGATAGACGGACATGACCCACATCTCTCCCAAATCAATACGACTAAATGAATAAAAATAAAATACTGCTCAAATTATATAACTGACTCGAGACCTTGAATCAAAAGAACTTATCACCTGCTGACTAGAAGCTATAAACTATCTGAATATACTATGTGTGCTACAACTAAACTGATACCTACATTATGAGATAATGTAGCACATAGACATATATGTGGATCAGTACTTTGAGGATGTACTGAGTATATGGGGGTGAATGCATAAATAAAACATCATCTCATCGTCATAATTTGTAAAATAATGCATGCAAAATGTAAATAACTCACATAAGCTA
The DNA here is from genome assembly GCF_002878395.1 of Capsicum annuum. Lineage (NCBI taxonomy): Eukaryota > Viridiplantae > Streptophyta > Magnoliopsida > Solanales > Solanaceae > Capsicum > Capsicum annuum. Next base: position 122,319,957 of record NC_061113.1, read on the forward strand.
GAATATCTGAAATACTGAAATCTGAAGTCATGAATAGCAAATCATACTTTGTAAATCTAATGAGTCATAACATTTAGTTTTGAAAGATATGCTAGTATTCTGTCTATAAATCATACTATCTAAGTGTAAAAGGACTCACTTCTATATCTAAAATCTAAAAGCTAAAATCTGTAGCTGATATCTTTCTATAAAGCATAATCTGACTAAACTTTGTAATCCTTTACACTTAGTTTTCTAAAAGCTTTTCTTACTAGTAGGGAAATACTCAAAACTGTTTATTTACTTTTACTACCAGGGAATTCTTTTAAAAACTGTTCTGCAAGGGAAATACTTTTTCAAAAGCTTATCTGTAATGGAGTTTCTTCTAAACGACATAAACCATGCGAGCTACATGGATTCCAATGTCTCATCCTCCTAAGAAAGAAACCTTACATTGGGAAAAGGTGTCATACTCTTGCCAAGGATTATAACCTCAGCTTAAGTGATCACTATATAAGCCCACTATGGGCCCTTAAATCTCAAATCTATGGTGGCACGTAGTTCTGGGGTATGAGACCTTGGAATCATGCCCAACTCGGTGCTAAATACTACTCCCTTTAGTTTACTATGCTCATCTTGTTGGAAATCCACTTTAAAACTAGCATAAGGGTTTATTATAAAACCAGTTATGTTCTTATCTGAATAAATCTATAAATGAAAATATTTTGCTTTCTGTAATCTGTAATAAATCTACAAAGTGGATTTAAAAACTCATCTAGTGATCGAAAGATCAAAGTTATACTAAAAATCTCAAAATAATTTGATAACAGGATGCTTAAAGCATCATCTTTCTTGAAATAATAATATTCAATCTCTGGGTAATAACCCATGCTTCAATCTCATGTCAAAACATCATAATAATCATGCTTGAAAATAAAAACAATGATAATTTATCTCAAAATCTGTAATTTACTGCAATAGGCATGAAATAAGAAAATAGACATGCAATTCATCTTTAAAATATCTCAGAACTCATAACTTTGCAAATAGCAATAATGGGTATGAACCCTAAATCAAAACTCATGTAATATCATTTAAAATCATATGAATTTAATACAAAAGCTTGAATTTGGGCACAAGGATGGAAGAAGATCCTTGTTCGTAAACTCCACATACCTCGATTGATGATTAGATGAAGAAACTTGAATTATAGATTACTATTTGAGTTCTTGAAGATGAGTTCTTGATTATCTTGTCTTGGAAATCCTCAATTTAGAGCTTTCTTGGAGAAACTATGGAGGATTTTTAATTTCTTGGAGAAGAATCTTTGGAGCTTTAGGGTTTTGCTTTGAGAGAGAATGGATGAAATTGGGCATAAAGTGCTTAGAATAGGCTTAAATTTTATGTTTGGATGGATTGGGGGCTTGGGAATTGACCTAAATACCCTCTTTAAACTTCTAAACGAAACTGGAAAATGTAATATTTTTTCAAACTGGGTGTCCACCGCGATGCGCCACTATCGTGGTGGCTTACTGGAATTTGGATAATTGGGAATTGGGTAGACTCTACGACGCGCCACCATCGTAGTGCCCCTTTGGAATGTCATTTTGGCCACCTCTACGATGTGGCATTATCGCGGAGGCTCACTGGAAATTGCCAAATGTGAAATGGAACTCTTCCGTGACGCACCATGATCACGGAGCCTCACTGGAAAGTGACAATTGTGATTTTTGCTTTCTCCGCAATGTGCTGAGAGTCCAGGTAGCACACTGTCAACTTAAAAATGCTCTAACTCCTCAACCGAGTATCAGATTTGGGCGAATTTGGTATCGATGAAAAGCTTATTCAATTTCCCACACAATAGGAGGTCTAAAAATGAAAAATTGCACACGAAATAAATATTCTTTATTTTGGAAGCTATTCCTTAATATTCTAGGAACTACTTCAAGCTAAGAAAAATATGAGGTATTACAATATCTCCCCCTTGGGAACATTCATCCTCGAATGCGGCTAATTAAGCTGAGAATACTGAGGAATATGAGGCTATAAGCTATCATGCACAACTGAAATAAACTGTATGACTAAATCTCAACATAGTGAGCTACTGAACTAATCTTCTAGTGCATGAGCTCTCACAAAATTAGCTACATAGCTGAATTTGAGACTGGGAAAGAACTGAATGAAAGAAAAACTACTACCTTCGACTAAATCTGAGTTTGTGGATAAGAGATGAGAGTACGTGGTATTCATGTCTGCTTCTGTTTCCCAAGTAGCACCCTCACCGGACTGATTAGAACAAGAATTCTAAACTAAGGCAACTGAGATTACATATTGAACATTCGCATCTGGTAATATACTTACATTACTAAGTCTAGAACGTTAGAAACCTCTATCATGAAACTGATTTCTAATCTAACTTGCCTTTACTTCTTATAAGAAGCTGATTCATGTAGAGAGCATAGGATTCACTTGAAGCGTTCATGATGCAATTATTCATATAGTACTGTGAAGTGATAAATTATGCAGGCACGAATCATAAGACAATGAGGCTACGACCATACAATGGGTATTACATTGTCTGAGTTGGGATGCTTGGAAAACTAAGACCATTCACTAAATACTTATGAACTGAATCATGACTAGATATCTAAATCTAAAACTGATGCCTGATACATATACTGAGCTAAATTCATAATTTACTTGGATGCAAATAAACTACCTCTTGAAATGGCCATACTTATGAAATTTTAGGTAGTAAGACTAGACTAAATTGGAAGATGGAAAACTATAGAAATTTATCTGTCTGACTGTTAAACTGGATTGCTGTTCTTCTAAGAAATTTTAATTATATTAGGGAGTAAAGAACTTTGAGCATGATATGAACAAAACATCTAAATAATAAATCACAACATTGCTACGACTCTATAGCATGGAACATAGACCCATAAATCATAAGCTAGGATAGAATTACTAGGCCTTAAGCAATGCAACTCCTTACTTTCAAGCTTAGAAACACTTCTCAAATACTCCCTCAACTAACTATTCCCCTTTGAATACCATATTCACTTGTTTCAACTTGAAATTTTCACATGGGCATTGATAAATCTGTCTACTAAAGTCTAAACTGAACTAATTCCTCTCATTATGGTCAAGCCTCACTCAGAATCACAAGGTACTGCACTTAACACCATAATACTAGTATGAACCATGGATTCAATACCCCAAGCATTGTCATAACTACTCTTCTCTAAGATAATTCTTCTTATCACTTCAATAAATAAATTCAAACTCTTACTAAAAATTTCTTAATACATGACACACCTATCCTTTTATACACCAACATAACATTCAAGCCTATTTTCATAACCACATATGCACTTCTAAACAAATACCCTTAAGAGTATCTTTCTCATATTCTCTAATACCTCTATCAATAACAACTTCCATGCACTATTTGATTCTTAGGAAGACACACATAAAATATTCTCAACTAACAAAGTCATACACAAAAAGCTTCACCTCAATATTCTTTCACTTATAGGCTTACATAAAACAAGCCTACAACTATTTTTCCTAGAATATCACATTTATGCTCTCTCATCTATGTAACTGTTCATCCTCACCATCTTGACCTAAGAGAAGGTCACTGAAAGGTTGGAATACTAGGGCCTGAAACATAAAAGGTTACCAAGCTTAACTTGACACTCTACCGAGGCCTGGGGAAAAGAATGTTCACGACATTAATTCATTAAAGATATCTAATCTGCATACATACATGATATATTTGAATTTTTCTGATTGCTAAGAGTGTTTCCTGAGTACTAGAACTGAACATACTGTAAAGCATGAGTGTATGAGTCATGAGCTGGATGACCTGAATTTTGGAGTTCATAACTTTATGGAATATGATTCCAACTTCTGAATGAGCTGGAAATCCTCGTACTACGAACTGGGAGAGTACATGATTCTCTATTACGTACATGAACATGAACTATGATCATGGAACTGACATGTAAGGCAGGAGTAGATATCGGGATAACTGAAATACCAATATTAAAATAAGAATGGGTTGAGCCTCACCTCACTTTCTGGTGTTCTATAACATACTGGCATCACTACTAGAATTTGAGAGCTTGACTTGGTTACTCGTTCTATCATTTCCTTTTTAGCTTTAAGCCATCATTCTAAGTCTGAGGAACCCTTCATTAAACTCTAAACTGGGCTACACTCACTACACTTTAGAATTTGGAATACAATAATACACGTAAATAACAAACTTACTCTGAAAGACTACACCTGAAAGTGTAAAACCCACTTCTAATACTTTCTTCCAAGGTACAATTCTATCTTTCTACGACCCCACTAATCATCATATAATATCTTGAACACCCACAAACTTAGAATCTTCATGAGTATCACCACATCCTGAGTTCACACCTTCTAGATCTTCAACTCTCATTTCTATTCACTCAATCTTCAAAGATTTAAACTTAGATTCTAACACTTAAGACAGATATCTGCAACTTTTAATAAACCATACTGCTTTCATCATAGCCTACTAATATCACATCTCTAAACTTATATTTCTAAACCATAAGAATCAAGATCATACCAACAGGGCTCAACATCATCTATCCATAACTCAACTCCTTAACTTAGCCATTAAGAACATCATACTATATAACTAGTCTCTTTTGTTTTAGCAACTCAATGGTACTAATAACCACACACAACACATAATAACCTTAGAAGATAATTCAACCCCATATTACCTTAGGTATATTTCTTTATCATATATATAATATCATACTTAATTACGAATTAAAATGGACTCAACCTCTTGCACATACTATTCAAGCATACTAGATCACTTCCATATAACTAGAATCACTAACTAAGAAATTATTACATCCACCTTGATAACCATCAACTATTCAAACTTAATATCTAGTGCTAAAAATGATTTAACAACCTAACTTACATATAATTCTCAATTGGAAACTATAAAATAAAACATCAAGAAACACTATTCCACTAAAACTCCATAATAATAGTAATCGGTCAAAATTATATGACCTATCTCATTATAATCCATTAGCACATACTACTTCTACACATCACTACTATTTACCCTTCCATACACCTAAATTAATGGTGCTCAATCACCAAATACTTCATTAATATCCTATACTTTTAAAACTCAATAAATACTATCAATAACTCCTTCCATACTTCAAGCAAACAATAATTTGCCTTAACTAATAGCTCTTTCTCTGCCTTCCACTAAAATAGCACACAAGGACATATCACCTTAAAAAAACTAGACAACATGCCAAAGTTTATCTCTATACTTTCTATCAATCGTTATTCCCACTTTCTTGCCACTACTCTTCTATACCCTTACTTCCAACTATAATAAGGTTCTACTATTCGTAAATCACAACACTAAAGTTCATAATAACCCTCAAATGCCCACTTTATTTAACATTCTAGGTTCATACTATCCCCTCTCATTAACACTATCTGTATTGAAAAGGGCCAATGGGCAATCTGAATCATATCTAATTTTGTCTCAACTGAACAACTCATAGGGATGAGGACATAACTTTCAACTTAAGGGACTTATGACACACTAGAGAGCTCCTTTCAAGCCCTTGGTGTGATTTTAGAGACTTCTACTAGCAAATCTGAGAGCATTATCTGGGGAGGAAATTGGAACTGGCTATTCATGTTATCTCAAGAATAAGTCATAGATAAAGAATTTTAGGGTGACACACGAGTAGATAGGAGTTTCTAAAGAAATAACTTTATAGAAAGATCTAGAATATGTTAAGAGAGAAACTTTTCTTAAATGCCTTATAGCCTCTCAAAGAAAAGTACAGACGTCTCCATACTGTTTCGTAAGACTCTACTAGACACGGCTTCACATACACCCTAGGATACTTGAACCTTGTTCTCCAATACCAAGTTTGCAATACCCCAAAAATGGGTCCGAGATGTTACATGATGCTTAGGGCCACAAGTGATCCCAAGCTAACCCTTCTACTGGCATAACTCATAAACAACTAAATAAAATGCATAAATCTGAACAAAATCAGTGGAAGATAACTCTTTTCAAAATCTGATCAATACAAAACAAATTAAAATAACTGCAACTCTGCTTTTACAAAACAATACTAAAATCAAATACATTAACTCTACTGATTGTCTATAAAGCCTCTACTAGTATTGACTTAGGTAGCCAGGACATGACCCCCAGCTCTCCCAAATTAATACAACTGAATGAATAAAAATAAAATAATGCTCAAACTATATGACTGACTCGGGCCCTTGAATCAAGAGTACCCATCACCTACTTACTGGAAGCTATAAACTATCTGAATATGGTATGTGTGCTACAACTGAACTGATACCTATATTATGAGACAATGTAGCATATAGACATATATGTGGATCAGTACTTTGAGGATGTACTGAGTATATGGGGGTGAATGGATAAGTAAAACATTATCTCATCATCATAATTTGTAAAACAGTGCATGCTAAATGTAAATAACTCGCATATGCTAGAATATCTGAAATGCAGAAATCTAAAGTCACAAATAGCAAATCATACTTTGTAAATCTAGTGAGTCATAACATTTAGTTCTGTAAATCATACTATCTAAGTTTAAAAGGATTCACTTCTATATCAGAAATATGAAAGCTAAAATTTGTAGCTGATATCTTTCTGTAAAGCATAATCTGAGTAAACTTTGTGAGTCTTTACATTTAGTTTTCTAAAAGCTTTTCTTATTAGCAGGGAAATACTCAAAACTATTTATTTACTTTTACTAGAAGGGAATATTTTTAAAAAATGTTCTGCAAGGGAAATACTTTTTCTAAAGCTTATTTGTAAGGGAGGTTCTTCTAACCGATATAAACCATGCAATCTACATGGAGTCCAACATGTCATCATTCTAAGGACGAAACCTCATGTTGGGGAGTGGTATCATACTCTTTCCAGGGAGTATAACTATATCTTAAGTGATCATTATCTCAGCCCACTATGGGCCCTTAAATCTCAAATCTATGGTGGCACATAGTATTGGGGTATGATACCTTGGAATCATACCCAACTCAGTGCTAAATACTACTTCCTTTAGTTTGCTACGCTCATCATGTTTGAAATCCACTTTAAAACTAGCATAATGGTTTATTACGAAACCAGTGATGACTTATCTGAATCGATCTGTCAATGAATCTATTTTGCTTTCTATAATCTGTAGTAAATCTGTAAATTGGATTCCAAAACTCAACTGGTGATCGAAAGATCAAAGATTTACTAAAGATATCTAAATAATCAGATAACAAGGTGCTCAAAGCATCATTTTTCTTAAAATAATAATATCCAATCTTAGGGTAATAATCCATGTTTCAATCTCATGTCAAAACATCATAATAACCATGCTTGATAGTTAAAACAATGATAATTCATCTCAAAATCTATAATTTACTACAATAGGCATGAAAATATGAAAATAGAGATACATTTCATCTTCAAAATATCTCAGAAACTCATAACTTTGCAAATAGCAATAATAGGTATGAACCCTAAATCAAAACTCATGTAATATCATTCAAAATCATATGAATTTAACGTAAAATCTTAGTTTTGATCACAAGGATGGAAGAAGATCCTTGTTCATAAACCTCACATACCTTGATTGATGATTAGATGAAGAAACTTGAATTATTGATCCTAATTGAGTTCTTGAAGATGAGTTCTTGATTATATTGTCTTGGGAATCCTTAATTTAGAGCTTTCTTGGAGAAACTATGGAGGATTTTTTATTTCTTAGAGAATAAGCTTTAGATCTTTAGTGTAACGCCCTGAATCTGGTACCCGAAATGCTACATGATGCTCATGACCTCGAAGGACAACAACCTAACCCATGATTGATATTTATACCTGAGAACTGCATAATATATTATATAAATGCAGAATAAAAAGATGAAAGGCCATAAGGTTCAAATATCCAATAAAACATAACATCTGGAGATACGGTATATCAATACTAATACAACTAAAATAACTGTCTGAATATGCTAGTCTGAAAGCCTCTAAACTGTCTAAATAAAGAGTTGATGGGACATATCCCTAACTAACTCTAACTACTGAAATAAAATAAGTACTGAAAGAATAAAATAGTTAAATAATAAAAGCCTCAAATGATGAGGACTCACTGCTAGTCTATCTACTGAATGGCTGATCTACTAAGGATGCTCTAGAGCTTGTGCTTCTGAACCTATGGTATAAAACACCATAGCACAAAAGAAAAGTATGCGTCAGTATGTCAGAATGTACTAGTATGCAAGTGAGGTAAGCTAAATAAGAAGGTTCATATGCAAGATCTATAACTGATTGATATGAACACGAACATGACTATGTGAGGATACATGCATGAATATGTGAACTGTAACTGAAGTCATGATAATATTGAATCTAAATACTAATAACATAAGTTTAGTATTATTTTAGTTACTATGTCTGATAGTCCTAATTCTAATGGAACTATCTGAGTCCCGTGCTAAACTGGGTGACTATATTTGACAGTCCTGAATTTAAAGAACTATCTGAGTTCTTTTACTGAGATTGAGACTAAGACTGTGATTGTGGGAAGTAGTTATCAAACCAACATGCCCCTAATAATTAATATAGCTGAGTTGGGGTCCAATTTGTAACCCCAATTAGAAGGTTGTCAATACCGTGCACTGGGAAAGAAAAGCTGTGAGTGACCCTCATCTAGCAGTGTCCCCGAAAGAGAATGGTGGGACCCTTATTTGGCAGCATGAATCCACCTCATCAACCCTCAACTATCAGTGTTAATATCTCAACCTATGCTGGCTACATAGTTCTCGAATGCTAGGATTGATTCTAAGGGTCACACCCTCAACGGTCAGTGTGTGCCCTCATCCTTAGGTTTGCTCGGTGTTGAATCTACTCCCAACTAAATAGACACCGAACTGATTATACTGAAATAAATTGGACTGAGTTCATTGAGTTCTATGGACTGACAGAATATTACTGAATCTTGTTAACTGACTGAGTTTAAGAGATTTCTGAGTTTTCCTGAGTCATGTAACTAACTGAATTCTACTGATCATGGCGTGACTGAGATTATCATGAAACTGACACTGGATCTAGGCACACAGCTAAATTATCGGGTATAAATACCCCTAGGACTCGATAGCACAAAAATAATTCATGGCACAAGTTTGAAAGTACAAGAATGGCTACACATATATCCATAATTCATTGACTAAGACATTTCATCAAACACTTGACATGCATTAACTTGTACATGAATGGGGATTTCATACTATGGGGAGCATACTTTGGTTAAACCATCATCAATGTATCTAATTATCATGGTTGCATAAATAAATTTTCAATTTGAAGGGTTTATCATTAATATTATGCAAATCATCACATAGTAGGATCAATTGGAACATACAATTTAAAACATGAATCAAAACCTAACAAAAACATGGACATAAATTTCAATTCAACTAAATCATGAATATTCATAAATACATAATCTTTGGAATTTGAAAAGAGATTCTTGAGCTTCATGGGTTAAAGAGACCCATAAATCAACACTTGACATACCTTGATTGTGAGTTTCTTGAAGTTCTTGGACTTGAAGAACTTGAATCTCTTAGTTTCTTGAAGAAGGATTAGTATCTTATTCTTGGGGATTGATCTTTAAGAGATACCCTAATTTGGTGTTCTAGATGAATAATAAAGGTATGGTCCCTGGTCTGGTATAATTAGGTGTTGAAAAGGGTGAAAAGGACCCAAAATTCTTCTCATGGGGCTTAAGTTGTCTGGAGGCGTAGGTTATGACCTTATCATACTACATGAAGACACAACCCAAACCCACTCTAGATGCATCATAGTATACTATGAACCCATCTGAACCATCTGGAAGAGCTAAAACTGGGGCTGAGGTGAGTCGAGTTTTCAGCTCCTGAAAACTCTTCTCGCAAGGATCTGACCACTGAAACTTGGCTTTCTTCTGAGTCAATCTTGACATAGGGGATGCAATAGAAGAAAATGCCTCAACAAACCATCTATAATAGCCAGCCAGACCTAAGAAACTCCTAATATCTAATGGAGAGACAGGGCGAGGCCAGCTTCTTATTGCTTTGGTCTTTTGAGGATCAACTCTAATGCCATCACTAGAAATGATATGACCAAAAAAATGCTACTGACCTTAGCCAAAATTTGTACTTACCAAATTTGGTGAACAACTGATGATTTTTGAGAGTCTGCAATATTATTCTGAGATGGTCTGCATGATCGCACTCACTGTGGGAATAGACAAGAATATCATCTATAAAGACTATGATGAACATGTCCAAATACTATTTGAATACATGGTTCATCAAGTCCATGAAAGCTACTGGGGCATTGGTAAGATCAAAGGAATGACTAAGAATTCAAAGTGACCATAGCAAGTTCGGAAAGCTATTTTTAGAATATCACATCCCCTGACTCTAAGCTAATGATAGCCTAATCTGAGGTCTATTTTAGACAAATAACTGGCACACTAAAGTTGGTCAAACAAGTCATTTATTATGAGAATTAGATACTTGTTCTTTACTGTGACTTTATTGAGTTGACGGTAGTCAATACACACTCTGAGAGAACCATCTTTCTTTCACATGAATAAGACTGGTGCACCCCACGGGGACACACTAGGTCTAATGAACCCCTTATCTAAGAGATCTTTCAACTATTCTTTCAACTTTCTAACTTCTGCTAGTGCCATTCTGTGTGGTGGAATAGATATAGGCTAAGTATCTGGAATAAGATTAATTCCAAAGTTTATTTCCCTTTCGGGAGGAATTACTGAAAGATCTTTGGGAAAGACATCTGAGTATTCATTCACTATTAGGACTAATCAAGACTGAGAGTTTCAGAACTAGTGTCCTTAACTTTAACAAGATGATAGACACATCCCTTAGATATCATTTTCTGTGGCTGAAGGTAGGAAACAAATTGACCTCTGAACACTGAAGTACTACCCCTCCACTCTAGGATAGGTTCATTTGGAAACTAAAAATAGACCACTCTATTTCTGCAGTCGACTATGGCATAGCAGGAATAAAACTAATCCATGCCAAGAATGACATCAAAATCAGTCATCTCTAATTTGACTAAGTCTGCTGATGTGACTTTCTAAAATATCATAACCAAACAGTTCCTGTATACCCAGCAGGCTATGATGGATTTACCCACTGGGGTAGAGACGGAGAATGGCTCTGCTAGAATTTTAGGACTGACTCTGAAATCAACTGCTATATAAGGAGTAACAAAAGACAGAAGCTTCTGGATCTAGCAAATCATAAATATACAAGTGAAAGATCTGTAACATACTAGTAACCATATCAGGAGAATTTTCCTAATCCTGTCGGGACTGGAGGACATAAAGTTTGTTTGGACGCTGCCTACTGGTTGCGCTGGAAGTGGCATACAGCTGATATGGGTGACCAGACTAAACTGAGGAACAATTTTGCTGACCCTAAAATCCTAACGGGGGCCAATCTCTAACTCTATGGCCTGTCTTGCCACATTCGAAAGGCACATCACTACTAGCTTTGTAAATACCCTTATGATTCTTACTACATGTCTGACAGAGAGGATGGGTGTGGGCACTGCTAACAACGCCCTGAGACTTAAAAATCCTGGCGCCCTATCTCTATCACCATCCCTGAACTTAGGAGTTGGAGCACTGGCTGAGGAAGAAGCTGGAACGGATAACTTTAGGTGGATCTGAGAATGGTTACCACCCTCTAACTTAGGTTGATTAAAGTTGAAGATACCAGTTCTAGCGTTATTATTCTACTTCTCTCTTATCTTAATATTATGCTTTTTTATCTGTTGAGCATGGATTATAAGCCTGCCTATGTCTGTCTCAGTAATCATCATTGCGGATCTACACTCATTGACCACACTATCATTCACCCCAGAAACAAACTTACTCATCTTGGCCATGCTATCTGCCACCACATGAGGAGCATATCTAGCTAGTTGAGTAAACTTAAGATAATACTCTTCCATTGTCATGTTGCCCTGCCTGAGGTTGATAAATTCTAAAACCTTAGCTTTTCTCAGCTCTAGGGGAAAGAATATATCAAGAAAGGCAGTGGAAAACTCCTCCCACTCAATAGGCCCTGCATCTATAGCCCTCTCTGCTTTCCACTATTTAAACTAAGTGTGAGCGATATCCTGCAACTGATATATAGCTATCTCAACACTCTCACTAGTAGTAACTCCCATGATATTCATAACCTTCTAAACCTGATCAAGGAATTCTTAAGGGTCCTCATATGACTTAGACCCAAAAAAGGATGGAGGACTCATTAGGGTGAAGTCCCGAATCCTAGCTGTAGCAGTATTAGCCACTAGGTTGTCGGAATAACAGCTAGTCATTTATTCTGAGCAGCAACTGAGTTAGCAAGAGTAGTGAATGCAGCTCTGAACTTTGCATGAGAAATATGTTCGTCCAAAGGGTCTGCTTGGACGGGCTGAGAGGCTGACTGATTTCCATTTCTTCTTTTGGGAGGCATATTCTATAAACGAAAAGGGAGAAATGGATTAGACTAAGAGTTTAACTTGAGCTTATGCTCACTTGTATGATATAAATACTGAAAGAAGAGAAACTGTTTCTAAAATATCTCATAGCCTCCTATCCATAAGTGTGGTGCGCAACATACCCATGCACAAGACTCTACTAGATGTGGCTTTTAGATTTCCTAGGACACTATTGAATCTTAGGTTCTGATACCAAGTTTGTAATGCCCCGAATCTAGTACCCGAAATGCTACACGGTGATCATGACCCCAAAGGATCACAAGTTAATCCAAGACTGATATCTATACCAGAGCACTACATAATATACTATATAAATACAGAATAAAATCCTGAAAGGCCATAAGGTTCAAATATCTGATAAAATATAACATCTAAAGATACAGTATATCAATTCTAAAACAACTAAAATAACTGTGTGAACATGCAAGTCTGAAAGCCTCTAAACTATCTGAATAAGGAGTTGATGGGATATGTCCCCCAACTAACTCCAACTATTGTAATAAACTTAGTACTGAAAGAATGAAATAGTCAAATAATAACGTCATCGAATGATAAGAACTCACTGTTAGTCTGTCTGCTAAATAGCTGATCTATTAAGGATGCTCTGGAGCTCATGCATCTGAACCTATGGTATAAAACACCATATCATAAAAGAAAAGTATGCATCAGTACATGAGAATGTACTCGTACACAAGTGAGGTAAGCTAAATGCAAAGGTTTATACGCATGAACTATAACTGACAAACATGAACACGAATATGACTACGTGAGGATACATGCATGAATACGTAACTATAACTGAAGTCATGATAATACTAAATCTGAATAATGATAACATGAGTTTCATATTAACTGCGTGACTGTGTCTGACATCCTGATTCTAATAGAACTTGCTAGTCCCGTGCAGAATTAGGTGACTATATCTGACGGTCATGAATCTAAAGAACTATCTGTGTTCTTTTACTAAGACTGAGACTGATATTATGACTGTGGGAAGTAGTTATCTTACCTGCATACCCCTAATAAGCAATATAGCATAGTTGGGGTCCAATCTATAACCCCAATTGGAAGGGTGTCAATACCACACCACTGGTAAAGATAAGCTGTGAGTAACCCTCATCTGGCAGTGTCCCCAAAAGAGAACGGTGGGACCCTCATCTGGAATTATGAATCCACTTCATCAACCCTCAACTGTCAATGTTGATATCTCAACCTATGCTGGCTAGATAGTTCTGGAATGCAAGGATTGCTTCTAAGGGTCACACCCTCAACGGTCAGTGTGTGCCCTCTTCCTTAGGTTCGCTCAGTGCTCAACCCTACTCCCAACTAAATAGATACTGAATTGATTATATTGAGATAAACTGGACAGAGTTTATTGAGTTTCGTGGACTGACGGAATATTACTAAATCTTGTTAACTGACTGAATTCATGAGATTTTTGAGTTTTCCTGAGTCATGTAACTGACTAAAATCTACTGATCATGGCATAACTGAGATTATCATGAAACTGACACTGGATCTAGGCACACAGCTAAATTGTCAGGTATAAATACCCCCAGGACTCGATAGCATAAAATTAATTTATGGCACAAGTTCAAAAGCACAACAATGGCTACACATATATCCATAATTCATTGACTAAGACATTTCATCAAACACTTGACATGCATTAACTTGTACATGAATGGGGATTTCATACTATCATACTATAATGGCACTTTTTCCTTCACATAGGCATTTAATTAAACATATGGGAATCATACTTTGGTTATACCATCATCAATGCATCTAATTATCATGGTTGCATAAATAAATTTACAATTTGAAGGGTTTATCATTAATATTATGCAAATCATCACATACTAGGATCAATAATTGGAACATGTAATTTAAAACATGAATGAAATTCCTACAACAACATGGACATGAATTTCAATTCAACTAAATCATGAACATTCATAAATACACAATCTTTAGAATTTGAAAAGAGATTCTTAAGCTTCATGGGTAAAAGGGACCAATGAATCAACACTTGACATACCTTGATTGTGAGTTTCTTGAAGTTCTTGGACTTGAAGAACTTAAATCTCTTAGTTTCTTGAAGAAGGGTTAGGATCTTGTTCTCAGGGATTAATCTTTGAGAGAAACCCTAATTTGGTGTTGTAGATGAATAATGAAGTTATGAGTCGTGGTCTGGTATAATTAGGTGTTAAAAAGGGTGGAAAAGACCCAAAAACCCTTATAAAAATGGCTTTAAATTGTTTAGCGAAATCTGTGATGGTTTAGGTGATGGTCCATCGCTGCCTCAACAATTCGTTGCTAGTTCGACGGCCCATCAACCCTCCTATCGTACTAGGCTAGAATGTGATCTTTCTGCTTTAGGTGCGACGATCCGTCGCTAGCTCGATGGTCCATCGGCCCTTTCATCGCACCTGGCCAGAAGGTTGACTCACTGCCTCCGCTACAAAATTTTGGGCGATGGCCTATCGCTAGATCGATGGTCCGTCGGCCCCTTTCCATCGCACCTGGGAGGTTCAGACTGCTTTCTGTATTTCAGCCATAACATTCTACCCCGATATCGGATTTAGGCAAATTTGGTATCCATGGAAAGCTTATTCAATCTCCCACACAACAAAAATTCAAAATCTTAAAAATTCTACGTGTATAAAAGTGGATTCATCCTTTAAATCAAGTATTTAATATTTTTGGGATTTTTTTTAAGCTAGGTAGAAGTATGGGGTATTACATTTTCGGTTTTTCTTTGAGAGAGAATGGATGAAATTGGACATAAAATGCTAAGAATCGGCTTAAATATTATGTTTGGATGGATTAGGGGCTTGGGAATTGACCAAAACACCCTCTTTAAACATCTAAATAGAACTGGAAAATGTAACATTTTTTCAAACTGGGTGGCCACCGCAATGCACCACTATTACGGTGGCTTACTGGAATTTGGATAATTTGGAACTGGGTAGACTCCGCGATGCACCACCATCATGGTGCCCCTCAGTGAAATTGCCAAATATGAAATAGGACTCCTTCGCGATGCGCCATGATCATAGAGCTTCACTAAAAAGTAAAAATTGTGATTTTTGACTTGTTCGCGACGCGCTGAGTGTCCAGGTGGCACACTGCCAACTTAAAAATGCCCTAACTCCTCAATCGAGTATCGAATTTAGGCGAATTTGGTATCGATGGAAAGCTTATTCAATTTTTCACATAATGGGAGGTCTAAATCTAAAAAATTCTACATGAAATAAATATTCTTCATTTTGGAAACTATTCTCTAACTTTCTGCGAATGAATTCAAGCTAGAAAAAATATGACGTATTACACAAATGAATTAAAAAAAATGAAAAATAAATAATAGTTGATAAAAAAAATAATGAAAAATGAGAAAAAGGAAAATAAAGGTTGAGACAAATGAATTAAAAGAAGAAAAAAGAAAAACATCAAGGAAAAATTATAAAGAGAGAAAAAATAATTAAAAATAGAGGTTGAGACATAAACGAGAATGAAGAATATAAAAACATTTGAGGTGTATATGGACAACTATAAATAAAAAGGGAAGACAGCTTAGTCTTTAAAGTCGTTTCTTATAGGGGACCAAAAATAAAGTTGTCCACTATGGGGGTCATACCATGTAATTTCCATCTTTTGACCAGTTTAGATATTTTGGGTCATCTGATCAAATGATTGAAACTAAGTTTGGAAATAAAAATATACTCTATCCATTCTAATTTATGTGACACCTTTTGAATATTAAGATCCAAACAAGTGTTTCATTGACGATAATATTTTAAAACATCTTATAAATATTTTGAATCGTCATTTATTCTAAATTAAAGTACTTTTTCTATAGTTATTCAAAAACCTTAAAGATTTCATGGGTAACTCGATCAAAATTAAACTATTTGCCTCTCAAAATTCAAATCGTAACATAAATTGTCATTGCTCTCTAGGGATGGCAACAGAATGGGCTGGGGCAGAGCTTAGGCTCTATGGGTGCTGGTGTTGAAGTAATTTTAAAAAAAAAACTAATACGGTGTGGGATGGGTTACGGGTTAAAACAAGGAAAAAATACGTAAAAGAACAACTTTAGTTACTAAAATTACTAAAAATCTCTTCATTTTCAGAAAATTATAAATATCCCAACTTTTTCTAGTTTGGGTTAAAAGTTTAGATGCATATTAGAAGACTCCTTTTATCTGATGTTTGCCTTTAGCAATTGCGGTTTCCTCCTACATCAAAGCCAAATTTGTGTAGCAGTTTCATCCCACAATTTTCTCTTCTTCATATTTTTGAATTAAGGTATCCTCCCCAATTCATCTTCACGTTATTCTTTTCATGTTCATTATATTTTTCAAAAAATAATTTGAACAACTTTAATTTTGTTAACGTTGTTGAATAAAGGGTTAGAATTTCACATTTTCGAGCATATTTTAATTCAATTTATATAATGAATATTGATTTAGGTCCATCTTTTAGTCTTGGAATCTCTCAAATGGACAACAACAAATAATATGTAGATGTTGTTAATTTTGTCCCTTGTGTTTTTAACAAAAATTCTGATGATTTTCATGAAAATAGATCCAAACACCGGAACAATCCTGTAGTGATGTAATACCCTATATTTTTATAACTTAGTTTAGATTGTACATGATAATTCCTATGTATAACCTTTGATCTAGGTGGAATTTTCTAGTTTAAGACCCACCATCTTATAGGAAATTCAGTCAGCTTTCCAACGATATAAAATTCGCCTAAATCTGATCTCCGGGTAAGAGGTTATGGCACTTTTAGTGAAACAGTGTTCCAAACTAAACCGCACTGCATCACGGTGATAGGCCAAATAGCAATTGTTCGTTTCCAGTGAGACACTGTGATTTCATCGCGTCGTAGTGAAGTTCCAGGTCCCACTCATCATTTTTCTGTGTGTTAACAGGATAACAATATGTCACGCCATAGTTCTATTTGCCAATTATCATTTTTCAGTGAGTCACCACGATAGCACCGCATTGTACCAATGTCCATTTTCAAAATTATCAAGTTCTAGTAGCCCGGATACCACCGCATCATGCCAATGTGCAATTTTGCACTCGTCCTTGGACTACACTAGCCTACAAAATCTAGTTGCTCATCGCGATGCCACTGCGTTGCGGTGATGGCCAAAATTGGGATTTTCAGTGACAAAATTTTAAATTCTTTAAGTCATTTGGGTCTTTTTCCATGACCCTAATCAGTCCCAAAAACAAAATTTAATCCCTAATAACCTAATTAGTCACTATTTTATTCAATTTTCCCCAAATCAAAAGCATTCACTCTCAAATAGCAAACCCCAGCCTTCAAGAATCAAGAGCAATTCTCAAGAATTTTACCAAGAAATTTCAAGAACTCATCCTCCCATGTATGTTAGGTGTTCATCCATGGATCCTTACCACCCATGGAGCCCAAGAATCTTTTTTGAAAAATACAAGATTGAGATTTCATATTTACATGTTTGAATTTGATTGTAATCATGTTCATGATATTTTTTTGGGTTTCAATCCATTATTAATTACAAGTTTCATGAAATTAAGATAGCATAGGTGGTGAATTATGCAATTCTCATGATTAAATTCTTGAATTTACAAGTTAAATGTTGTAGCCATAATATTTATTTATATGTTTATTATCATGTGAAATGATCATGCCCCCCAAGTGTTTGTTAAAATTCCTATGTAAATTAAATAGTGCAATCATAACATATTAGCATGTGTTCCCATTCATGTACAAGTTCATGCCTTATAGGTGTTTGACAAAATGTCTCAATAAATAAATCATGACTAAGTGACTAGTTAGTATGCTTTCAAGATTGTGCTATGTATACTATTGATGCTATCAAGTCCTGAGGGTATTTAATACCCAAAATCTAGATGTTTACCTAGAATTACAGTAGCTACCAAATAGTCTCAGTAAAGTCATAAACAATAGTACTCAATCAGTTAAAAAACTCAATGAAACTAAGTCCAGTTCAGTCCAGTTTAATAATTAGTGTCATTAAGTTGGGAGTAGGATTCAGGACCGAGAAAATCCAAGGATGAGGGCTCACCTTTCAATAGAGGGTGTAATCCTTAGTAGCAGTCCTTGCATTCTAGAACTACGTAGCCAGTGTAGGTTGAGATATCAACCTACCAGTAGAGGAATAAGGTGTTTACTTGCCAGTTGTGGGTAATACCATTCTTATTAGGGAACCTGCCGTTAGAGGGTGACCCTTAGTCCTTCGGGGTGACATTTTAGTGGATCCATACAGCCAATATCTGTACCCGTAGCACAGTACTGACACTCTTGCAACTGGGGTTACAGGTTGGATCCCAATTATTTTAGAGATAGGTATGTCGGTTAGATGATTACCTCCTATAGTTTAGTTTTAGTCTTCAGTATAGAACTCAGTTTAGTTCTACAGTACCAGGACTGTCCGTAACAGTTACCCAGTTATTAGTAATTCAATTATCAGTAATCTCATATATCAGTTACTCAGTTATCAGAACTCAGTACTCAATTTTAGTATTAATCTTAAATACAATATATATATATAGATATAGATATACACAGTATTGCATACTCAGTGTTTACAGCAGTTTAGTTTTCCATGTTCTTTTATTCAGTTTTATTCATGTCACTTAGTCAGTTATTGTTCATGCATATGAACCCTTTGTATTTCATCCTAACCTCATCTAGCATACCAGTACATTCCATGTACTGATCGCATACTCTTTTCTGCACTATGATGTTTCATATAATAGGTTCAGACGCTCAGGTTCCTGATCGCATATGGGCAGATTCAGTCAGCAGCAGCAGATTCATTAGTGAGTCCTTATTTATTGAGGATATTATTTTATTCAGTATTACAGTAAAGTTAGTATTTTATTAGTTGGAGTTAGTTGGGGCTTGTCCTATCAACTCCGTATTTAGACATTTTAATTAGAGGCTTTTCAAACTAGACTAGTTTAAACAGTTTTCAGTTTTCAAATGTTATGATCAGTTGCTATCTTTATTAGTATTCAGTTTGTGAACCTTATGGAATTTCATCCTAACTTCTGCATTATTTTAGTATTATTATTCAGTGCTCTCAACAGGTACCAATCATGGGTTAGCTTGTGGTTCCTCGGGTCATAAGTACCGGGTAGCATCTGGGGTGCAGACTCGAAATGCTACAAACTTTATATCAAAGCCTAAGGTTCAATAGAGTCCTAGGGATTTTGAAATCCATATCAAGTAGAGTCTTGTGCATAGGTGTGTAGCACACCACACTTATGGACAAGAGGCTACAAGATGTTTTTAGGAAAGTTTCCTTTTTTCAGCATTCATTTTGTATGATTTAGCATGAGCTCAAGTTAAAATCTCAGTCTAATTCATCTCTTCTCTCTATTTTTAGAATATGCCTCCCAAAAAAACTAATAGAAGAAGGAATGAAAATCATCCAGCACCTTAACTCGTTCAGGAAGATCCCCTGAATGAGTATGTCTCCCATGCAGAATTCAGAGCTGTGTTCACCACTTTAGCTCATTCTATAATAACTCATAATGAATGGCCAGGTGTTGTTTAGGCCAACTCAGTGGCCAATATTGCTGAATCTAAGATTTGGGACTTCACCCGAATGAATCCTTCCCTATTTTCAGGATCTAAGTCTGAAGAGGATCCACAGGAGTTCCTCAATTAGGGGCAAAAAGTCACAGATAATATGGGAGTGATTTCCAGTAAGAGTGATTAGTTAGCTGTCTATTAGCTACAAGATATAGCCCATACATGGTTTAAGCAATGGAAAGGAGACAGGGGCATAGATGTAAAGCCCATAGAGTGGGGAGAGTTTGCTATAGCTTTTCTAGATAGATTATTTCCCTCAGATTTGAAGGAAGCCAAGGTGTTAGAGTTCATCAAGCTCAGGCAAGGTAACATGAGTGTGAAAGAGTATTCCCTTATGTTTACTAAGTTAGCTAGGTATGCTCCCTATGTAGTTGCAGACAATACATCCAGAATGAGCAAGTTCGTATCTAGTTTATTAGAGAGTGTGGTCACAGAGTGCAAGACTGCAATGTTACTTAAGGAGATAGACATATCCAGGATAATAGTCCATGCTCAGTAGATAGAAGAGGCTAAGAATAAAGAAAGAGAGAGGGAAAATAAGAAAGCTAGAACGAGTAGTTTTAATTTCACTCAGCCTAAGTCAGAGGGTGGCAGTCATTCTTAGTTTTATCCAAAGTCTTTAGTTCTAGCTCCGTCCTTAGCCAGTTCTCCAGCACCTAAGTTCAAAAATGGTAACAAATATATGGCGCCAAGCTCTAAGTCTTAGGATAGTGTCAGTAGTGCTCGAACAAATCCTCTTTGCTAGAAATGTGGCAAAAACCATCAGGGTGTCCACAAAGCTGGTAGTGATGTATATTTTAGGTATGGCAAGCCAAGCCATAAAATTAGAGACTATCCTCATTCAGGTTCGCAGGGTCAATACAATCATCCTCCAGCTCTGTCTGATCACCCAAATTAGTAGCGTGCCACTTCCAGTGCCACTTGTGGGCAACGTCTAAATAGGCTTTATGCACTTCAGTCCAAACAAGATCATGAAAGTTCTCCTGATGTGGTCACTGGTACATTATAGATCTTTCACTTACATGTTTATACCTTTTTAGATCCAAGAGATTCTCTGTATTTCATAACTCCCTATATAGCGGTCAATTTTAGAGTCATTCCCAAAATCCTAGCAGAGCCTTTTTTAGTCTATACCCTAGTGGGTAAGTCTATCATAGCCCAGTGGATATACAGGAACTATTCGGTTATGGTGTCTTAGAAAGTTACTTCAGCAGACCTTATATAGCTAGAGATGGTGAATTTTGACGTCATTCTTCGCATAGATTGTCTTTACTCATGCTATGCTTCAGTTGATTGCAGAAATAGAATAATTCATTTCTAGTTCCCAAATGAACCAATCCTTAAATGGAGGGGTAGTACTATAGCGCTTAGGGGACAACTTGTTTCGTACGTTAGAGCGAGGAAAATAATATCGAAGGGTTGTATTTATCATCTTGTGCGAGTTAAAGACTCTAGTTCAGAGACTTCTAGCCTTGAGTTAGTTCCAGTAATATATGAATTCTCAGATGTGTTTACCAAAGATCTTCTCGTAGTTCCTCCCAAAAGGGAAATTGACTTTGAAATAAACCTTCTTCTAGATACTCAGCCTATTTCTATTTTTCCATACAGAATGGCTCCAGTTGAACTTAAAGAGTTGAAAGAATAGTTAAAGGACCTTTCAGACAAGGGGTTCATCAGACCCAGCATTTCCCCGTGGGGTGCACTAGTATTATTCATGCGTAAGAAAGATGGTTCACTCAGAATATGTATTGACTACCGTCAGTTAAATAAAGTCACAGTCAAGAATAAATACCTACTTTCCAAAATTAATGACTTGTTCGACCAACTTCAGGGTGCTAGCTATTTCTCTAAGATATACCTCAGATCCAACTATCATCACCTCAGAGTTAGAGAATGTGATATTTGAAAAATAGCTTTCGGAACTCAGTATGGTCACTTCAAGTTTCTAGTCATATCTTTTGGCCTTACAAATTCCCCAGTAGCTTACATGGACTTGATAAACCATGTGTTCAAGTAGTACTTGGACATTTTTGTTATAGTCTTTATTGATGACATTCCTGTCTACTCCCGCAGTGAAAATGATCACGCAGACTACCTCAAAATCATACTTCAGACTCTTAGAGCCCATCAGTTGTTCGCCAAATTTAGTAAGTGCAAATTTTGGCTAAGTTCTGTAATATTCCTTGGTCATATAATTTCTGGTGATGGCATTAGAGTTGATCCTCAAAAGATCGAAGTGGTGAGAAACTGGCCTAGACCTATTTATCCATCAGATATCAGGAGTTTCTTGGGTTTAGATGGCTTTTATCGTCAATTTGTTGAAGGGTTTTCATCTATTGCATCCCCCATGTCTAGATTGACTTAGAAGAAAGTCAAGTTTCAGTGGTCAGATCCTTATGAGAAGAGTTTTTAGGAGTTGAAGACTCGACTCACTACAGTCCCAGTTTTGATGTTACTAGATGGGTTCATTGTGTACTTTAATGCATCAAGAGTAGGTTTGGGTTATGTCCTAATGCAGAGAGGTAAGGTCATAGACTATGCCTCTAGAAATCTTAAGCCTCACAAAAAGAGTTACCCTACCCATGATCTTGAGTTAGCAGCAGTAGTATTTGCCTTAAAATTTTAGAGGCATTACTTTTATGGGGTGCGTGTCGATGTGTTCACAGACCATAAGAGTTTGTGGTATGTATTTTCTTAGAAAGATTTGAATTTACAATAGAGAATGTGGTTAGGGTTGCTAAATCATTATGATATGAGTGTTTTGTATCATCCGGGTAAGGCCAATGTAGTGGTAGATGTTCTCAGTAGGTTGTCTAGGGTTGTGTTTCTCACGTTGAGGATGATAAGAAGAAGATAGTTCAGGAAGTTCATCAGCTTGACCGACTAGGTGTCCGCTTAGTTGATTCAGCTGAGGGTAGTGTGTGGGTACAGAGTAGTTTAAAATTATCTCTGGTTTTCAAAGTAAAGGAAAAGCAGGATAGAGACTCCAGCATAGTTAGGTTGAAAGAGTCTGTCATTGATTAGAAAGTCGAGGTTGCTCTCAAGTAGGAGATAGTGTGTTGCATTTCTAGGGTCGGCTATGTGTGCCAGGTGTTGATGACGAGACAACAAATTCTGGTAGAATCACATGGTGCACGTTACTCAATTCATCTAGGGGCCACTAAGATATACCGCGAATTGCAGGAGATCTATTAGTGGAGTGAGATGAAGAGAGATATTACAGAGTTTATAGCTAAGTACTCTACATGTCAGCAGGTTAAGATTGAGCATCAGAAGCCTAGTGGGTCTATGCAGGATTTTAGTATTCCCACTTGGAAGTGGGAGGAAGAAAATATGAACTTTGTAATGGTTTTTTCTCGTACTCATCGTTAGCATGATTCTATTTGGGTCATTGTAGATAGGAAGACCAAATCAACCTATTTCTTACCAGTCCATACTCCCTATTCAGCCGCAGACTATGCCAAGCTCTCTATTAGAGAATTAGTTAGGTTGCACGGTGTTCCACTATTTATTATTTCAGATAAAGGTACCAAGTTTACCTCTTATTTTTGGAAAGCCTTCCAAAAGGGTCTTGGTATCCAAGTTCACCTCAGTACAGCCTTTCACCCCCAGACAAATAGTCAAGTAGAAAGGAATATTTAGACTCTAGAAGATATGTTAAGGGATTATGTTGTAGATTTTAAAGGAAATTGGGATGAACACTTGTCTTTGATCAAATTTTCATATAATAACAGCTATCATTCTAGTATTTAGATGGCTCCGTTTAAGGCTCTTTATGGTAGGACATGTAGATCTCTAATTTGTTGGTTTGAGGTTGGTGAGGATATAGTGGTAGGTCCTGACTTTGTGTTTAATGCTTTAGGAAAGGTTCAGTTGATCAGATAAAGGCTTAAGGCAGCCCAGAGCCTATAGAAATCATATGCAGATATGAGGAGAAAGGATCTCAAGTTTGAGATTGGTGATTTTGTGTACTTAAAAATCTATCCCATGAAAGAAGTGAAGAGTTTTGGTAAGAAGGGGAAACTCAGTCCCCGATATGTTGATCCTTATAGAATTCTCATTCGTTTCAGAAAGGTAGCTTACGAGCTTAAGTTGCCTTCAGACTTAGCTTCAGTGCACCCAATACTCCACTTCTCCTTGAAAAAAATACATTGGTGACCTAGCAGTTGTGATCCCCTTAGAAAGTGTAGATATCCAGAATGATCTTTCTTTTGAAGAGGTCCCAGTCCAAATCCTCGATCGTCAGATTCATAGACTAAGGAACAAAGAAGTTCCCTTGGTCAAAGTTCTTTGGCAGAACCAATCCATTGAGAGAGCTACTTGGGAAGTAGAAGCAGATATGCGGACCAAGTATCCTCATCTCTTCTCCATAAACTTAGACTCAGTGTGAGGTAATAGTCTTCCTTAGATTTACTTAGTTCCATGTTTAGTTACAGTTACAAACTTAGTATCAGTTAACGTTGCATATCATTCTCATGACACTCGCGCATTCATGAATCGATTCAGCAAGGTAATCATGCTTCAGTTATGCATATTTAGTATGTAAACTCAGTTTATCAGCAGTCTCAACTTAGTCATTCTTTAGTTGTGCATATTTAGTGTTTTCATAAATGCAGTCTATCAGTCTTTTCAGCTTAATCAGTCTCATTCAAAGATGAATGTTCCCAAGGGGTAGATATTGTAATACCCCATATTTTTCAAGATCAATTTAGCTCTTAGTACATAAGAATTCCTATATATAACCTTTTATATAGGTGGAATTTTCTAGTTTAAGACCCACCATCTTGTAGGAAATTCAGCCAATTTTCCAATAATACAAAATTTGCCCAAATTCGATCTCCGAATGAGAAGTTGTGGCATTTTTAGTGAGCCATTATGCAAAACTAAGATGTATCACGTCGCGGTGATAGGCCAAATAGGAATTGTCCATATCCAGTGGGACACCACAATTTTATCATGTCATGGTGAAGTTCCAAGTCCTAATCATTATTTTTCAGTGTGTCAACGCAATAACGGTGCATCGCGCTATAGTGCCATTTCCCAATTATCATATTCCAGTGAGGCACCGCGATAGCACCGCATCGCGTTAGTGTCCATTTTAAGAATTGTCAATTTCCAGTAGCCTGACACGATACCTCCTTGTCATGCCAATGTGCAATTTCATACTCGTCCTAGGACTGTACTAGTAGATAAAATCCAGTGGCTCACCGCGATGCCACCGCATTGCGATGACGGACAAAATTAGGATATTTAGTGATAAAATTTTAAATTCTTTCAGGGGCATTTGGGTCTTTTTTTCATGACCCGAATCAGTCCCAAACATGAAATTTAATCCCTAATAACCTAGTTAGACACTATTTTATTTAATTTTTCCCAAATCAAAAGAATTCTCTCTCACATAGAAAACCCTAGCCTTCAAGAATCAAGGGCAATTCTCAAGAATTTCACTAAGAAACTTCAAGAACTCATCCTCCCATGTATGTTAGGTGTTCATCCATGGGTCCTTACCACCCATGGAGCCCAAGAATCTTTTCTAAAAAATACAAGATTGAGATTTCATTATTTACATGTTTGAATTTGATTGTAATCTTGTTCATAATGTTTGTTTGGGTTTCAATCCATGATTAATTACATGTTTCATGAAATTAAGATAGCATATGTGATGAATTATGTGATTCTCATGATTAAATCCTTGAATTTACAAGTTGAATGTTGTATCCATGATATTTATGTATACATTTATTATTATGTAAAATGATCATGCTCCCCAAGTGTTTGTTAAAATGCTTATGTGAATTGAATAGTGCAATCACAACATGTTAGCGTGTGTTCGCATTCATGTAGAAGTTCATGCCTTGTAAGTTTTTGACAAAATGTCTCAATGAATGAATCATGACTAAGTGACTAGCTAGTATGCTTTCAAGATTGTTCCATGTCTACCATTGATACTATTGAGTCCTGGGGGTATTAAATACCCAAAATCTAGTTGTTTACCTAG
Organism: Capsicum annuum; assembly: GCF_002878395.1. Lineage (NCBI taxonomy): Eukaryota > Viridiplantae > Streptophyta > Magnoliopsida > Solanales > Solanaceae > Capsicum > Capsicum annuum. The sequence continues at coordinate 122,346,203 of NC_061113.1, forward strand.
AATTACAGTAGCTACTAAATAGTCTCAGTAATGTCATGAAGAGTAGTACTCAATCAGTTATAGAACTCAGGGAAAATCAGTCCACTTCAGTCTATTTCAATCATCAGTGTTATTTAGTTGGGAGTAGGATTAGGCACTGAGCGAACCCAAGGATGGGGACTCACCTATCAGTAGAGGGTGTGATTCTTAGTAGCATTCCTTGCATTCCAGAACTATGTAGCCAACGTAGGTTGAGATATCAACCTACCAGTAGAGGGTTGATAAGGTGTTTACCTACTAGATGAGGGTAACACCATTCTCAATAGGGAACCTACCAATAGAGGGTGACCCTTAGTCCTTGGAGATAAAATTTTAGTGGATCAATACAGCTAGTATCTGTACTCGTGGCACGGTACTGACACCCTTCCAACTAGGGTACAGGTTAGACCCCAATCAGTTCAGAGAGAGGCATGTCGGTTAGATGATTACCTCCCACAGTTTTAGTTTTAGTTTTAGTCTTCAGTATAGAACTTAGTTCAGTTCTACAGAATTAGGACTGTAAGTAACAGTCACCCAGTTATCAGTAATTCAGTTTTTAGTAATCTCAGATATCAGTTACTCGGTTATCAGAACTCAGTACTCAGTTTTAGCATAAATCTCAGATATAGTATATATATAGATATGCACAGTATTGCATACTCGGTGTTTACAGCAGTTCAGTTTTCTATGTACTTTTATCTAATTTTATTCATATCACTCAGTCAATTACTGTTCATGCATATGAACCCTTGCATTTAAGCCTTATCCCATCTAGCATACCAGTACATTCCACGTACTGATCACATACTCTTTTTTGCTCTATGATATCTCATATCATAGGTTCGGACGCTCAGGTTCCTGACCGCGCATAGCCAGATTCAGTCAGCAGCAGCAGATTCAATAGTGAGTCCTCATTTATCGAGGATATTCTATTAATCAGTATTATATTAGATTTAGAATTTTATTAGTTGGAGTTAGTTGGGGCTTTGTCCCATCAACTCCACATTCAAACAGTTTAGTTAGAGGTTTTTCAGACTAGACTAGTTCAGGTAGTATTCAGTTTTCAAATTTTATGATCAGTTGCTATATTTATCAGTATTTAGTCTATGAACCTTCTGTCATTTTAGCCTAACTTCCATATTATCTCAGTATTATTATTCAGTGCTATCAGCAGGTACCATCCATTGGTTAGCTTGTGGTCCCTCGGGGTCAAAACCACCATGTAGCGTTAGGGGTGCAGACTCAGGGCATTACAAGTGATGAAGAAATTATATGAAAAGCATGTAAAAAGGATAAGAAAAAAGAATTTGGTGATTCTATGAAAAGAGGATCTACAAGTTCAGGACGTATAGTTCATGCTAAAAGAAAAAGAGGTGCTGAAGTAACCACCAGAGATGCCCTTCCAAAGATATTGCATGTTTATTTTTGTTCGGGATACATATTTGGTTAAGTCTGATACTTTTTTTTATTTTTGTATCTCTCCCTTTCTAACTCTTTATATGTATGTATCTCTTACTATTTTTTGTTTGTGTGAAAAATGCATAAGAGATATATATATTAGTAAAGTAAGAGATACATATATAATCATTATATGTGTAGTATGTATCTCTTGGTATATTTATTGTTTGTTGTTGTCGTTATGTATGTGAGAGATACCAAGTTATCACATGAAGAGATACATTTAAAGTTCTTACATTTTTAGAATGTAAGTTCTTACATTTTTAGAATGTATCTCTTACAAGTTATGTTAATGCATATATTAATGTAGGTACATATATGTTCCAACAAGTTTATGTATCACTTTTCACAGATAAGAGTAATATTTTTGTGTATGTTTTTTGTAGTCTCATTTAATGCTTGTAACTCTAAATAAATTATCTTTTTGTATGTAATTTATCAGGGGTTTAGTTATTTTACAAAGGAGATTCCACCTCACCCTCTAAAATTTGGAAGCTCTTGTAATACAGACTTCAAATATGAAATAAAGCAGGTTGTCGGTCAAGAAGTTCTAGACTTGTTTACTAAGACAATTTTGGATGTTATCTGAATATCCCTCTTTCCAATTACATTGGACAAATTACAAAATATTTACTTATGCTAGATATCGTCAAAACGATCCAGATAATCTATATGTCTTTGTCAAGGACAACATTATTAGATTTTCCTTCTTTAAATATGTCCTACTTACTAGTTTGAAATACACCAGTAACATAGAAGAATTCATAAATAATAATTCATCTCCCAACATATTGATGTGTAAGTATTTCCATAGTTCAGAAATAGAATTGATTAACAAATGTTTTAGATCGATTTCTCTTGGAAAAGTTTGACAACAACCAAAATTCTCTCCAGATGTCCATTTTATACTTTATCCACACATTCCTATTCTCCAAGTTAAAAGATGCCCCTTTCAATTGTCAGATTTTAAAATGATCAAGGGCGTCAAGTATGAACATTTTTCTCAGGGTAAAGTGGCATTTTCTAAGTTGATGTCTTCTTTGGGCCAATCATATTTTGTAGAGAAGAAGTTATAGAGGTAGTCTGGCATGCCTCACTTGTCACTACCACCCCGTTTCCCCACCCCATCTGGCATGGCTTACATGAAAAAATTTTGAATTGATAAATTAATTTGCAAAAATAAAAAAAGTAAATCACAAACGAAGGGGAAGAAAAATTCAAAGAAGGAAAGTAATTTTCTTAATAGGTACGGTAAGGATGGGGCTGAAGAAAAAATAGTGGGGTGGTTAGGGTGGTGCTGATGGGGTGATGGAGATAGGTGGGAGTGACAAATAAAAAGAGAAGAAATTAGGGGGGTAGGCTTGGGGTGGGGTTGATAAAGAAGACAAAGTAGGGTTTGGGGGTAGGTCGCAGGGGGCAGGGAAGGGAAATACTTGTTGGAGGAGGGAGGGAGGGGGTAGGACGGCTGGATAGGGGAGAGGTGAAGAAAGTGGGAGCTTTTTTTTTTATTTATTATTTTTAAATTTTTTAAAATATTTTAAATGTTATTTTATTCCACTCGCATAAAAATGCGTGAAAACACGCACTTTCCACCTAAACAACTTAATGCCGCATATGCATCACAAGGGTTTTAAATGGTGAGTTTTATTAAGTTGAGGGGTTCAGATGACAAAAGTCTAAGCAGAGGTGTTCACTTTACAAACTCAGACACGTACAAGGGTCCACCAAACCATTTTGCCATGAATTAAATTAGTTTTACTTATTTCTTGTTTGTGTGTTTTAAATGTTTTTACGGTATTCATATTCTAACATTGTTCCTACTATTGAGGAGCTTGATAAATTAGACTTTCCTCCTATCAGTATTTCTTCATTTGATCCTAAAACTGTGAGTAAACCATCATCATCTTCGGGTAAGAAAAGGTAAACGATGCTGGAAAGTAGTGAAGAACAAGTTTCTATGGCTCATGATGGTTTTGAAGATGTCAGTACTACCCCTCCTGAGCATCTGATTAACAAAAAACTGCATGTATCAGTTGTGATTTATGCCTCCTCTAGATAAGAAAAGAAAATTAGTTCCAGTAAAAGGGAAGTTTCCCAGTGAAGCTGATGCTGACACAATTTCTTCAAAAGAAAATCAGTCGAATAGGACACTCAAAGCTCTTACTGATCCTATTTCCAATACATGTACAGAAACTTCAGCCACTTCTTTTCAGCGACAATGAACATCACCACATCAACAGGGAAAATTGGTTAAAGAATTTGAAAAAAAAAAACCTCTTAATTAACCTTTGGTAAAGTTTGACTTAGAATCATTTGAGTTGTACATGAAGTTATTTATAAAGACCTATATAAGTATCACTTTAATATGATTAATTAAATAAATTATTTAGTTTTTAGTTATACAGATAGTTATAGATGATAAATGTTTTTCATTACCAAGTGTATCAAAAATTCAATAACCTTTAGAAAACACACACCGAACAATACATGGAAATTATGAAATCATTGAAGCTGAAGCAGGTTCATGAGCAGAAGGTACCTTGATTTTCAATCTATTGAACTCGTGTCACTTACAATTTTATTATATGGTATACTATTCACTTTCAGGTTGATATTAGGATGGAGATTCCAAAGGGAGGCCATCATTTAGATGCACAAGGTAATTCTAAAAGACTTACTGAATTAGAAAATCCAAAGGTATCCATGGTACACCAACTTCATATTGGGCAGGCTGAAGTCATTCAAACACAGACGGTTACCATTCATGGAACTAAGTTGATAAAGGTAACTAGTTTGTCATATATTGGAGTGACGACATTATTTGAATTATTTCTTAGTCATAAGGAACTTATTTTATATATCATACTAGCATTGCTTTGGACAAAATCTAGGTTGAAGAAGTAATAGAGCCTAATCGGAGACCACTTGTCTGGTGGACAAGGCAATTATAAACATCATGATAAATATGCAATATAAGAGGTGAGCAGGACACAGTCCTGTAATTCAAAAGGTAACAACATTCTTTCATTCTATTTTAGTAGATCAATTATGTATCTCATAATATATGGTAGAACTATATGTTCTTGTACATGGATGTACCATATTTGTTACTATTTAACTCATACTATGGGAAAATTAATGTAGCATTCATCTGTTATAGATGTATCTATTTTTTAATATGCATATTAGTTAATATGTATCCCATATGATGGTTCATTGTAGTAGTATGTATCTTTTAGAAATGATATTCTTATCTGATGTTGAATATACATTTTTTGTTATTATGTATCTCAGATAATACTTCCTTATGTAGTATGTTTCTCTTTGAATGTGATAGTTCTATATTAAGTCTGAGATATATTTTTTTTAGATATATCTCATACAATGTTACGGTTAACTAGTATGTATCTCTTTCAGCATAATGACAATTATGTTGTTGGACAAAAATATTTATATTAAGCTGCATAAATTGTGTTTAAGCTTCTTTTACTTATTTTTATATGTTTATTTTTATTGGATGAGGAGAAATTAATATTATAATGTGCTCATGAAAATCATTCAGATGAATTCATTATTAGGTATTGAGGGTCTTTTAAATTGTTTACCTTTACTTAGTCTTGTGTTTTTCTTGTTGATTTTTGCTCATTGTGATCATTCGGAAATGATTCGTGCCTTTTCATTGTACAGATGTTATTATATCGAGATTCAATTCAGTTTAATTTAAATTATATTATAGGTTTAATTCAAGTGTTTGTATAGGACCTGAAGCATGTAAATCTGTTAGAAAGTTAGTGTTATAATATGTAATTGACTAATGTAGTCTTATAAGTATATTTCAATACATCTCTTAGTGCGTTTTTTGTATATATCATGTTACCATATTAATTTTTTATTAATTTCTATCTTATCTTTTACCAAATGTCTCACTAATTTCCCATGAATCCAACACTGATCTTATGGATAGTAATGTTGAGGAAGAAAGTGAACTGCCCACTTTAAGTGATGTTGTTCCAATATCTGCACTACCATTGCAGTTTACAAACCATCACTCGTCAATGTAAATCAGTTTGAGGTTAGTGATACAGCTATACTAGAAGCATTTTATAGTCCAGATAAGCCCATGGCTGATGACAAAAGAACACCAGCACATCTTACTATACAGTCGTCGAAGATTTAGCAGTCAGCATATTTGACAGTATTTTGCTCTAGTTCACAAGAAAAGGAGAATTTTGTTTCACATTTTTGGAAACATATCAATTTGAAGGTTATAACATAACAGATGTAGGTCCAATTCAGATAGCATCAGAATTTAAGGAATGGATAAGACAGTGTCTTTACAAACAACATGTAATTAAGTAAGTGAATTTTATTTCATATATTAAATTATATGTTTTCTGATTGCAACCTTCAAATTCTCTTTTTAAGGAAAGATAAGGATGACCACTACAGATTTAAATACTCAAGTCTTAGATTTCGATAACTTAATTTTGAAGTTGCTTATCTGAAGTCGAAGAACTAGTTTTACCTGATGTACCAACCCAACAAGTGTTGGAAGGACGAGGTATGAGTCATTTTTAAAGCAACATAAATAATATAAATGTCATATTATGAACCATCAAAAAAATAACCATTTTATTTTAAAAAATTATTTCTACTTAAGAGTTTTATTTGTATGTCATTCATATTGCGGAATTTTCTATTGTTATTCACATTTTGCAGAATGCTGATGTCATTTTCTACTACTTGCAAAAAAGAAGTTTTAGCAACACGTACTCACTAGATATATATACACACAACAGTGGATTTTTTTTTTCAAGATACCCATTGACAAGGCATAGCAAAATTATTATCAGTCATCTGGAGGTAATGTTATGCCAACCCAAGAGGCTCTTCATCATTGAAATGTTTTTCATCAAATTGATGAGTAAATTATTTACACACTAAAAGGATTTAGTTTGTCGAGTGGTATTCCTTGGCATCTTGTAGATGAGGTATATATAACGTCCCGATACTACCCCCTAGTCATCACACGGTGCTTGAAACCACAAGTGATCTTTAGCTAACCCATAAACTGGCATACTGTAAACAACTGAATTATAACATAATAAATAGTTGTTTTGTTGTGTGGAAACATTATCATACTTAAAATCTAAAATAGATACAATACTGATAAAGCTTTACAATCTGATAAATCTAAAGGATGAAACTTAAATTACATGACTGACTCTGACTGAGATCTATGAAGCCTCTACTATACTGACTATAGATAGTTGGGATATGCCTCCAACTACCACTTATTAATACAAATGAAAATAAATAAACTGTACATGAACTAAAACTGTTTGGATTTCCTAAAGTAGGAGAACTCATCACATGCTGGCTGGAATCTGCAACTATCTGATCATGATGCATAGGCTATAATTGATACCTAAATTATGAGATAATGTAGCACATACATATATATGTGGATCAGTACTTCTATAATATACTGAGTATGCAGGGGTGAATGCAATAAGTAAAACTGATTTCATACGTAATCATAAAACATATATGCTAAGTGTAAGTAAACTCACAAATAGGATAGAATAAAATGAAAACTGAAATATCTTAAAGCATGAATGAGAAACATTCTCTGATAAGATGGTGAATCTCTACACTTAGTTTCTATAAACTTTCTTTAATGATATAAGTATAACTAAATTTGGGATATCATAGAACATGGATACTGTATGAATACTAAGTCTTTAACTATGTGATGGAGACTGACATAAATCAAGGATCTAAATATACAATCACACTGAGCACGAATTCATCAACATACTAACATATCTGATTAACTGAATGTCTGATAGCTAAATACTGGGCATGTAAGACAGAACTGTACTTAGACAGAATAACTAGACGAAAACTGTAAAGTATTATGCATATGAGGTAAGGAACGACTAAGTAACATGAGATAGCTGAGCATGAATTCATGAAAAATGTATTATTTGAGAATAAAAGACTATGCATATAACATGATGTATAACATGATTCTAAAATAGTCTGTAAAGTGAGGTACTGAAATACTGATAATTGAATAACTGATAACTGTGTGCTATGGTCAAGCAAACCTGAAATTGAACTGAGTTACTAATCTGATTACTCGACTGAGATTGTGACTGAGAATGTAACTGGGACTATACCTGAGACTGTAACTAATACTGTAACTGAGACTTATACTGGAACTAAATACTGAGTTTTGATAACTGAGTAACTGATAGCTGCGATTACTGATAACTGAGTTACTGATAACTGGATAACTATTTCTGATAGTCCTGATTCTGTAGAACTGAACTAAGTTCTATACTGAGTTGGGTGACGGTGTCTAACAGTCCTAATTTTATAGAACTGAACTAAGTTCTATACTAATTTTGAAATTAAAACTGAAACTGTGGGAGGTAATCATCTAACTGATATGCCCATCTAAACTGATTTGGGTCCAACTTGTAAACCCAGTTGGAAGGGTGTCAGTACCATGCCACGAGTAAAGATAAGCTGAAGAGTCACTCTCAATCTGGCAGGTGCTCTGAATAAGAGTGGTGGTATCCTCAACTGGTAGGTAAGACACCTCATCAACCCTCAATCTGGTAGGTTGATGTCTTAACCTATGCTAGCTACCTAGTTCTGGAACACAAGGAATGTTTCTAAGGATCACACCCTCTGCTGGCAGGTGAGTCCCCATCCTTAGGTTCACTCAGTGTTGAATCATACTTCCAACTAAAATAGACACTGAACTAATTTCTAAACCATACTAGGCTGGACTAAACTGTTACTGATTGTGTTAACTAACTAAACTATACTGAGTTTAATGAGTTTTAATGTCTGACTGAATATATTGAGTTTTGTACTGACTGAGTACTACTGATCGTGACATTACTAAGACTATTCTGTAACTACTGTAGCTCTAGGTCAATAGCTATATTATCGAGTATTGAATACCCTCAGGACTCGATAGCATGAAAAGTAAAGCATAGCATAATCTTAAAAAGCATAACCATAGTCAATTGTTCACAATTCATTCACTGAGACATTTTATCAAACACTTGGAGGTTATGAACTTGTACATGCATAAGAACATATTGTATACCCTATTCAATTCACATGGAAATTCTATCAAGCACGTGGAGATTAATACTTTAATATGGGGTAATAAGCCAAACACATGGGGATCATGAACTTGGATATGAGAATATCTTAAACATGTGAGCATAGCATGATTACATAACTAAGATCATGAATTAGGGAATTCACATGTAATTCTCTTGAAACAGGACATGAGTGTTTCATCAAAACATGTAAACTTCATAGCTTGAATGTAGGAATTTCTTAAACATGAGGGAACAACAGAGTTACATGGCAAAGTTCATAGTTTGGGGATTCATCTTGAAATTGACTTAACATGATATGGGAATTTCATCAAACATGTGGAAGGCATGAATTTAAAACATGAGAATATTGCTAAACATCGTGAATTTAGGATCTATCATGGAATTTACTTGACTAAAGCATGGGAAATTCAAATTCATAGCATAAGGAATTTAAAATCATGCATGAAATCATACATGGTTTGAATTGAATTAAAAATATCATGAAAACTTGAAATTCAATCATTCTTGAATATAGAAAATACCATAGCAATGGAAAAATTCATTCTTTAATTAAAAGAAAAGGTTTTTGTACTCCATGGATGAAAGAGGACCCATGGATGAACTCCCACATACCTTAAAGCTTTAACCTTGAAGGAGGAACACAATCTTGAAAGAATTCTTGAATTAGGAAACTTGAGTTCTTGCTTTTCTTGAAGAAAAATCTATGATGTTCTTGGTATTATTGAGGAGGCTAGGGTTTTTCTTTGAGAGAAAACATGAATAATTAAGTGTATATTACTTTTGGGGGTTGAAATTAAGTGCTACAGGCGGATTTGGGTGAGGGAAAGTGACCAAAGTGCCCCTAGACCCTTTAGAAACTGAACTAGTGTGTGAAACAGTTCCATAACGCGCAGGCCGACGCATCGCATCGCTATCGCATCAGCTTACTGCCTCACACAAAAAATGTCATAACTTTTTGCTCGGGTATCGAATTTAGGCAAAATTGGTATCGTTGGAAAACTAATTAAATTATCTACAATTTTATGTGTCTTGAGATATAAAATTCTATGTATATAGAAAGTTGTATATGTTTAAATTAGACTCTTATAGAATTGAAGACCAAACTTTGGACGAATCGAAGGCTCTAAGCTCAACTTTGTTCTAATTGATTCTCATGAACATTTTTCACCTCAAAAGCAAATCAAACATGATAATAAAGATCATGAAACTTATATTCATATAGTAATCATTTAGATTATAGCTTATACATGTAGGAATGATGGTTCAAAGACTAGCCCAAAAATATAGGGTATTACATCATCCCCCCTTGGGAACATTCGTCCTCGAATGAGACTAGTTAGACTGAGAGTACTTTATGAAGGTAACTGATATCATATTTTGAATAGGCATAACTTAGAACATGATTTCATAACTGATTCTAAAACATAATACATGAATTAAATATCATGAACTGAACTGATTTCTTGAATACATGCAATGACATGAGAATGATTATAAGGCTGGGATAGAAACAAGAGATTCAATTGATGAGTAACTATTACTTCAAGTTGGATCCAATTTCATGAAGAAAAATGAAAGGTTTAAGACATAAATACTCGGGGTATTACAATACATCTCCCCCTTGGGATATTTCATCCCCCGAATAATACTGACTAGGCTGAAATACTAAGGAAAGACTAAAATTATACACGGGAAACCTATGGACTAAATCATGAATGAATATCTAGGATCTAAAATTGATGCATGATGCATGAACTGAATTGAATTTATGACTTGCATGGTTGTGAATGAATTACCTCATAAATAGGAAAGAAGGGAAATCATAGGAAATTATTTGTCTGACTACTATACTGGATTGTTGTCTATACAGACTGAATTATCCTGAAATCTTATACTTAACTATACATTCCACTTGTACACTAATATGATATTCAAGCCTATCTTCATCACCACACATGAACTTGTAGGCAAACCACCATAAAAGCATCTTTCTTATTTTCTCTAAACCTCTATCCTTAAAACTTTCGTTCACTAGCCCAAGAAAACACATATAGAATTTTAACTAATCATGACATAAGGAGAGGTCACTAAAAGTTAGAACATGAGGACCTGAAACATGAAAGAATAACTTTAACACTCAACTGAGGCTTGAGGAATAAAGTATCAATGACATAAATTTGTCAGAGAGGTCTGGACTGAGGACATACATGGCATAAACTAAATTTCGCTGATCATTATGAGTGTAGCATGAGTATCTGGATCTGAACATATTGTAAAACATGAGGACATGAGTCATGAGCTGCATGACCTGATTTTGGAGTTCATGATTTCATAGAACATGATTTATACTGCTAAGTGAACTGGAACTCCTCATACTACAAACTAAAAGTGTAAATGGTTTTTCTATAAAGTGCATGAATAGGAGTTATGATGATGGAGCTGACATGTTAGGCATGAGTAGATATCGTGATGGCTGAAAAACTTTGCACTGAGATAAGAATAGGTCAAGAATCATCCTCCCTTACTGCTTTTCTACACATACTGGTACTACTACTAGAATCTGAGAGCTTGACTTGGTCACTTGTTCTATCATCACATGCTTACACTCTTTTTGACATACTTGCCTCACTAAACACATCATCTTCTTTTATTTTTTTATAGACTACTAATATCACATCTCTTCTATCATACTTAATTTTAAATCAATAAACTTAAATTCTTGCATGCACTGTTCAAGCCTACTGATTTACCTTTGGTACAACTATCCCATGAATACATAATCTGCTCAATCTGGATAATTTATCCCAACTCTACTACTGCTAAACTTTTGGGTTCATGATTCTAACTCTAGATCATATACTGTAAAAGGGATTTTAAGAGGGGATCTAAAAGCACATCTGAATTTGGCTTAATGCACAATTTTTATGAACATGTATGAAATATTTCAAAATTTAGGACATAAGGACACTGATGGGATACTTTCTAGCATGAATAGTGCAAGATGGGGATCTGCATAAATTTCTTAGATAATACTTCTACTACACGATCTTAGACTTAAAAGAAGGGAAACATTTTTTAAATGCCTTGTATCCTCTCGAAGAAAAGTACAGACATCTCCCTACAATTTTGCAAGACTCTACTAGACACGGCTTCATAGACACCCTAAGACACTTGAACTCTGTGCTCTGATACCAAGTTTATAATAACCTGAGACTACCCCCTAGTCGTCATATGGTGATTGGAATAACAAGTGATCCCAAGCTAACCCATGAACTGGTATATTTGTAAGCAACTAAATTATAACATAATAAATAGTTGTTCTAGTGTGCAAAAACATAATCATACTAAAAATCTAAAATAGATACAATACTGATAAATCTTTACAATCTGATAAATCTGAAGGATAAAATTAAAATTACATGACTGGCACTGATAGACATCTATGAAGCCTCTACTATACTGACTATAGATAGCTGGAACATGCCTTCAACTACCACTAATTAATACATATGAAAAAAAAAGAACTGTATATAAACTAAAACTATTTGGAGTTCCCAAAGTAGGAGAACTCATCACCTGCTGGATGGAATCTGCAACTATCTAATCATGATGTGTAGGCTATAATTGATACCTAAATTATGAGACAATGCGGCACATACACATATATATGGATCAATACTTCTGGAATATACTGAGTATGCAGGGGTGAATACAATAAGTTAAACTAATTTCATACCTAATCGTAAAACATACATACTAAGTATAAGTAGACTCACCAATAGGTTAAAATAAACTAAAAACTAAAATATCTTAAAGCATGAGTGACAAACATTCTCTGATAAGATGGTGAATCTCTATACTTAGTTTTTATAAACTTGCTTTATTGATATAAGTATAACTGAAGCTAGGATATGGTAAAACATGGATACTGTATGAATACTGAGTCTTTAACTATATGATGGAGACTGACATAAATTGAGATCTAAATATACGGTCACACTAAGCACGAATGCATAAACATACTAACTTATCTGATTAACTGAATATCTGATAGCTGAATACTGGGCATGTAAGACTGAACTGTACTTAGTCTAAATAACTAGACTAAAACTATAGAGTAATATGCATATGAGGTAAGGACTGACTGAGTAACATGAGATAAATGACCATGAATTCATGAAAACTATATTATTTGAGAATGCAAGACCAAGCGTATAACATAATTCTGAAATAGTCTGTAAACTGAGGTATTAAATATTTATAGCCGAATAACTGAAAACTGTATGCTATGGTCAAGCAAACTTGAAATTAAACTGAGTTACTGATCTAATTACTCGATTGAGACTGTGACTGAGATTTTAACTAAGACTATAACTGAGACTCATACTAGAACTGAATATTGAGTTCTGATAAGTAAGTAAATGATAGCTGCAATTAATAATAATTGAGTTACTAATAACTGGGTGACTATTTTTGACAGTCCTAATTTTGTAGAACTAAACTAAGTTCTATACTGAGCTGGGTGACTCTGTCTGACAGTCCTAATTCTGTATAACTGAACTAAGTTCTATACTGAGTCTGAAATTGAAACTAAAATTATTGGAGGTAATCATCTAACCAATATGCCTCTCTTTGAGCTGATTGGGGTCTAACCTATAACCCCAGCTGGAAGGGTGTTAGTACTGTGCCACGGGTAAAGACAAGTTGAAAAGTCACCCTCAATCTGGCAGGTTCTCTGAATTAGAGCGGTGGTACCCTCAATTGGCAGGTAAGATACCTCATCAACCCTCAATCTGGTAGGTTGATGTCTCAACCTATGCTGGCTAGGTAGCTCTGGAATACAAGGATTGCTTCTAAGGGCCACACCCTCTTCTGGCAGGTGAGGCCCCATCCTTGGGTTTACTCAGTGCTGAATCTTACTCCCAACTGAAATAGACACTGAACTAATTTCTAAATTGTACTACGTTAGACTGAACTGTTACTAATCGTGTTAATTGACTGAACTATACTGAGTTCACTAAGTTCTAATGTCTGACTGAATACACTAAGTTTTGTACTGACTGAGTACTACTAATCGTGACATTACTAAGACTATTGTATAACTACCGTAGCTCTAGGTCAACAGCTAGATTTTTGGGTGTTGAATACCCCCATGAGTTGATAGGGTGAAAAGTAAAGCATAGCATGATCTTGGAAAGCATAGCCATAGCCAATTGTTCATAATTCATTCACTGAGATATTTTATCAAACACTTGGAAGTTATGTACTTGTACATGAATGAGAACACATGGTAACGTGTCATGATTACCCTATTTAATTCACATGGGCATTCTATCAATCACGTGGAGATTAGTACTTTAATATGGGGAAATTCGCCAAACACATGGGGATCATGAACTTGGACATGGGAATATCTTAAACATGGGAGCATAGTATGATTATATAACTAAGATCTTGAATTGGGGAATTCATATGTAATTCACTTGAAATAGGACATGAGTGTTTCATCAAAACATGTAAAGTTCATAGCTTGAATGTATGAATGTCTTAAACATGAGAAAACAACAGAGATACATGACAAAGTTCATATCTGGGGGATTTATCTTGAAATTAACTTAAGTTGATATGGGAATTTCATCAAACATGTGGAAGGCATAAATTTAAAACATGAGAATATTACTAAACATCATGAATTTAGGATCTATCATGGAATTTACTTGACTAAAGCAAGGGAAATTCAAATTCATAGCATGAGAAATTTAAAATCTTGCATGGAATCATACATGGGCTAAATTGAATTAAAAATATCATGAAAACATGAAATCCAATCTTTCTTGAACATACAAAACACCATAGTAATGGAAAAATTCATTCTTTAATTAAAAGAAAAGGTTTTTGGGCTCCATGGGTGAAAGAGGACCCATGGATGAACTCCTACATACCTTAAAGATTTAACCTTGAAGGAGAAACATAGTCTTGAAATCATTCTTGAATTAGGAAACTTGAGTTATTTCTTTTCTTGAAGAAAAATAATGAAGTTCTTGGTGTTCTTGAGGAGGCTAGGGTTTTTCTATGAGAGAAAAGATGAATAATTGAGTGTATATTGCTTTTGGGGGCTGAAATTAAGTGTTATGGGTGAATTTGGGTGAGGGAAAATGACCAAAGTGACCCTATACCCTTTAGAAACTGAATTAGCATGTGAAATACTTTCGTAATCTACAACCCGATGCATCACGTCATTATCGCGTCGGCTTACTGCCTCACATGAAAAATGTCATAACTCTTCATTCGGGAATCGAATTTAGGCAAAATTGGTATCGTTGAAAATATAATTCAATTATCTATAATTTGGTGGGTCTTTAGATATAAAATTCTATGTATATCAAAATTTATACACGTTTAAATTAGACCCTTGTAGAATCAAACACCAAAATTTGGACAAATCAAAGTCTCTAAGCTCAACTTTGTTCTAATTGATTTTTATGAACATTTTTCACCTCAAAAGAAAATTAAACATGAGAATAAATATCATTAAAATTATATTCACATGGGAATTATTTATATTATAGCTTATACACGTAGGAATAATGGTCGAAAGACTAGCCTGAAAATGTGGGGTATTACAGTATACGTCCCTATAAATTGCGACAGAAAGTTTTATTGGGTTCTTGAAGTGATAGTACTGAAGGAGTGGGGGATACGCGTCTATGATTCAATGCTATCAGCAGGAAATAGAGATCAATACAGTGAGGTCCAAAATTTGGCTATAATGCTACCAACTTACCTTTAGTACAGTAATTTTCTAGAACAAAGAGATCACACTGACTAGTTAGCACTTGAAACGTATAATGTGAAGACTAAAAAGGATTCATTTAACGTGTTATATGTATTAGGAATTGTACAACAAAAAAGTGATATCCTGTATATTTTTTATGCTTGTTTTTGGTTAAATTTTTTTTATCTATAATAACATCTAACTACTTGTAAAACTAAACAATATACAATTTTTTTGGTTTAATTTGGTATTTTATTAATCAAAAGCAAACAAAAATAAACACAAATATTCCAACCCATTAGAAACACAATTACTACTACTCTACCCTACTAACCCGGGTCCACTAAGAAATAAATAAAATATGAGTAGGGTTTCCAAATCCAAATAGTTTCCATTACAACTTCTTCCTCACACCTCTCTTTGCGCAAAATGGTCCTCATCATTGATTTCATCTTTTGTTGTCTCTTTCTATGGGTGATTAATGTTGTGCCTCCCAGTTTATTGAATCCTTCTATTATCAACTTGCATAAGTGAGTATTGGTTCCTTTATCATTCTTATCTTTGAGCTCCTTCATCATCTTGATTTGTTGTTTCTTCTATTGATTTTGTTGTGTTCTTTGGTGGATAGTATTATGACCTTCTACTTTGAAGGATCTAGTCACCTGGGATCTGCTGTCATATCTAAGTGAGCTTCCTGCCATCTCTCCTCTATCTATACTTTTGAATTTGTTGAATCTAATATATTCATTTACTTCTGCTTTATAAATATAGCTGGGATAAAGATAGTGGGATTGTTGGACCCACAAATATTTGGTTACCAGTAATATTCTCAGGTTTATCAAGCACAAATTGGCCCATAGACCCTCCCATGATACTGAGAGTCCTTTTTGTTAGCTGAAGACCCATAGACCCACAAGTATTCAGTTCACTTTTTTGTTTCCCCTGTGGCTTGTACATATGATGCATATGCTACTTTCAGCTTTAGCCTTCCCATCCCATTTACTCTTTTGATGTTAAAAGTCTTAAATATGGGTACTACCAATTATCACTGTTTATTATGCTTTTTCCTTTTGTTTCTAACTATTTGAAGCATGTATATGTGAATGCCCTTTTTTCTATTGCTAAGTTGGTAAAATAGTCTGCCAGTTGATTACCTTCGCTATATATATGTTGATATTGCACTTGCTTTCATTGCATAAGCTGATTTATCTATCTAACTGTGGTAGAAATATTCCTTGGGCATGTACATTCTTCTATTGATTACCTTCTCTGTATATATGTTGATATAGTCCTTTTTTTCTTTTTTGCCACCTTTTTCTTTCTTTTCTCCGCTCAACTCCTATTTTTTCTTTTTCTCTATTTTATTTTCTCTAATTTTTATTTTCTCTTTTTAAAATGACTTTCTTTATTTGTTTTTTCCTCAATTTGTATTATTTTTCTTTTCTGTTTTATCGATTAGTTTCAAACAAGTTTCACTCCATGATCAAGAGTTAACACTATCATGTTGTGTATTGATTTATGATATGTTCTATATATCTTTCCTTAAAGACAAAACTTAGCCCAAGGACAAACAAGAAGTTACATCCCATGGGCAAGAGTTGACACCACCACATTGTGATTTTAATTATGAGATGTTCTATAAATTTTGCCTTAGAGGTAAGACTTAGCCAAATGGCTTTAAAACAACAAGTTACGCTCCATGGGAAAAATTCAAAAATACCACATTGCATCTTGATTTATGAGTTGTTCTATAAGTCTTATCTTATAGGTAAGACTTAGCTAAAGGACTTTCAAACAACATGTTACAGCACATGGGCAAGAGTTCTCACTACCACATTGTGTCTTTATTTTATGATATATTCTATAATTCTTGCCTTAAAAGAAAAACTTATTTTAAGATCTTTCAATAATAAGTTAGGATAATGGTAAGAGTTGACACTATCACATTGTGTTTTAATTTATAAGATGTTCTATAAATCTTATCTTGGAGGCAAGACTTAACCAAAGGGATTTCAAACAATAAGTTACACCCCGTGGGCAAGAGTTGACACGACTACATTGTGCTTTGGTATATGATGTGCTTTATAACTCTTGTTTTAGGGGCAAGACTTAGCCCAAACTTTCGAACAATAATTTACACCCTATGGTCAAGAGTTGACACTACCACATTTTGTTTTGGTTTATGAGATGCTTTATAACTCTTGCTTTAGAAGCAAGAAATAGCCCAAGGACTTTCAAACTACAAGTTACGCCCCATGGACAAGATTTGACAATACCACACTGTATTTAATTTATGAGATGATCTATAATTGTTGCCTTTAAGGCAAGACTTAAACTAAAGAATTTCAACCAACAAGTTACGTTTCATGTACAAGGGTCGACACTACCTCATTATGTCTTGATTTATAAGATGCTCTACAACTCTTGAGTCAAAGAAAAGACTTAGGCCAGAGACTTCTAACAATATATTATATATTATGCCCCATGGACAAGAGTTTTCACTGCCATATTATGTCAATTTATGAAATGTTCAATAACACTTGTCTTAGAGGCACGACTTCTCTCAAAGGACTTTCAAATAATAAGTCATGCTCTTAAATTTATTTCAATATCAAAGAAAGAAGATCCTCTTTATGGATTATCTAACTTTCTGCTTATTAGCAAAATATAATATAAGTTGAGACAAAAAGAAAAAAGAGAAGAAAATTGATCCAAAGGAAAAAAATAAAGATTTAGAAAAAAATTAATAAAGGTTAAGAAAAAATGAAAAAAGAGAAGAATAAAGAATTTAAAAAAAAAAAGAAAAAATAAAGATTGAGAATAATTTTTAAAAGAAACTAATGCGGGACGGGATGGATTGCGGGTTTAAACAAGGAAAAAATTCATAAAAGAATAACTTTAGTTAATAAAATTACTAAAAATCCCTTCAGTTTTAGAAAATTATAAATATCCCAACTTTTTCTAATTGGGGTTAAAAGTTTAGAAACATATTAGAAGACCCTTTTTATCCAATATTTTTAAAAATGATTCTGATGATTTTCATGAAAATAGATCTAAATACCAGAATGATCCTGCAGTAATGAAGAAATTGGGTAAAAGGCATGTAAAAAGGCTAAGAAAAAAGGAGTCAGTGATTCTATGAAAAGAGGATCTACTAGTTCAGTAGGTATAGTTCATGCTAAAAGAAGAAGAGTTATTGAAGTAACCACCAGAGATGCCCTTCCAAAAATATTGCATGTTTATTTTTTATTTTTGAGATACATATTTGGTTAAGTATGATACTTTTTTTTTTATTTTTGTATCTCTCCCTTTCTAACTCTTTATATGTATGTATCTCTAACTATTTTTTGTTTGTGTGAAAATGCATAAGAGAGATACATATTAGTAAAGTAAGTGATACATATATAACCATTATATGTGTAGTATATATATCTTGGTATATTTATTATTTGTAGTTGTAGCTATGTATGTCAAAGATACAAGTTATCACATGAAGAGATACATTTAAAGTTCTTACATTTTTAGAATGTATCTCTTACAAGTTATGTTAATGCATATATTAATGTAGGTACATGTATGTTCCAACAAGTTTATGTATCTCTTTTAATAGATAAGATTAATATTTTTGTGCATGTTTGTTGTAGTCTCAAATAATGCATGTAACTCTAACAAAATTATCATTTCTTTGTATGTAATTTATCAGGGGTTTAGTTATGTTACAAAGGAGATTCCACCTCATCCTCTACGATTTGAAAGCTCTTGTATTGCACTTTTTTCTTTATTGATCTTCTACCCTAAAATTTCTTCATATCTATCTAAAGCTCTTGCCACCAATTGTAAAGTGCCCATCTCAGCTTTACATAGTATGATCATATCATCAGCAAAAGCTAGATAATTTATTTTAGGACTCCCCCTTGGCATGCCAAATAATTTGAATTCTTTCTTCTACATTAATGTCCTCAAACTCCTTGATAATACTTCTGCTGCAATTATGAACAAAGTAGGTGATAGTGGATCACCCTGTTTCAATCCTCTTGAGGATTTGAAAAATCCTTTAGGCTTACCATTTAATAAGATTGAATACCAATTATTCCCCAATAACTTGTATACCATATCTATTATAATTTCAGAAAATCCTTTCTCATTACTTTGGTAAGAAATAACCATTCCACCCGGTCAAAAGTCTTCATCATATCTAGCTTAATAACCATGTTTGGAGGCTTACCTCTTTTTCTTAACTCTAAAATTATCTCTTGTACAACCAATATATTTCAGCAATACTCCTTCCTTGTACAAATCCAGCTTGTTCTGGTGAGATCATCTGTGGTAGCAAACCCTTAATTCTCTCATGAATAATTCTTGAAAAGATTTTATTCACAAAATTACTAAGTGAAAATTATTATGAGTAATGAACCTAGGGAGTTCAAATCCACAAAAGAAAGCTACTACCATTCTGTGAATGTCCTTCCCTATAATTTCCCATGCATCTTAATAAAAATCTCTTGTCATTCTATCTGCTCCTCATGCATTGTTCCTATTCAATCCCATGACAGCTTCTCTAACCTCTTTTTTAGTTGGAATTCTTATGATTTCTTCATTCTACTCTGCACTTACCATAGTAGGTAATTCTTCTAAAAGAGGAATCTTCTACATCCTCCTGCTTTGTAAATTGTTACTGAAAGAATTCTATTATTGAATGTGAAATGTCTTCCTGATCCTCTATCTAATCTTTTTCCTTATTCTAGATTTTTCTTATTCTGAGTCTAATCCTTCTTCCTTTAACAATTGTATGAAGGAACTTGGTACTCCTGTCCCCATCTTTAAATCATTCAAATCCTGCTTTTTGCCTTCAAAAATCTTCTTTCCTTTTAAGTTTTAAATTTAATCAGCATGTGACCTGAATAGATTTTCTCTATTTGTTCCTAAGGATTTTCTTCAAATTGTTTTTCCCTTACCTGGATAATATCTTTTAGGGTTGTAATTTCCTCAAAGATATTCCCAAATTTCTCTTACTCCATCTTGTAAGAGCTGATTTGGTCTTTTTCAACTTTTGTTTAAACATAATTAAGGGATTTCCTTCTATCTCTGCTTGCCAATTCTACTTTATAACTTCAAAACAAGATTCTTCATTCGACCAGAAATTAAGAAATCTGAAAGATCTAACTATCTGCTCTCTTTCCATTCAATACTGACGTGACATAGGGGAATGATTAGAACCACTCCTAACCAAATGCACTACTTCCATAGTTGAAACATCTCTTGTATCTTGTCATTACACAGTATTTTGTCTAATCTTTCAAAAATACATTCCTCACTAGTTCTTCTATTCTACCATGTATACCTGTTTCCCTCGAATCCACATTCTTCCATATTGCACAAGCTTATACAGTAATTAAAATCATGTGTTTCATTGGTTGTCACAGGTAATCCTCCCAGCTTTTTTTTCATTCCTTATCACATTAAAATCTCCTCCTATCAACCATGGTTGTTGAATAGAGCCAGCCATCTCTTCTAATGAATCCCACAACATCATTCTTTTATTTTGAGAGCATTTAGCATATACTAATGTAACTACCACTGAAACTCATGTTAGTTGATTTTCCATCTTCATCAATAATTGTTCTTTATCCCTCATCATACTGTATTCCATATTATCATCCATAAAGGCCCATATATTCCCTGAAGTATTCACAACAGCATATTTCATTCCCAATCTTCTTCTATAATCTTCAATGTTGTTACTTTCTTGAAAGGGTTCCATCATCCCAATAAAGTAAAACTGATGTCTCTTTTGTAGTGTAATTAGCCTGGTGAATGCTTTTTGCATATTAACTAGCCATATGTTCCAAATCAATGCATTTATGTTAGCTTTGATTTAGCTGTAAGACTCTTTGTCTACATTGTGGCTGAATTTGTACTCTTGCCTTTCCATTTTGTTTTTTCCCTACTTTTATTTCAATGATTTTATCTGCTTTGGGGATAAATCAGCTTCAATAGCTACCTTGTTTATATTATCCTCCAAATTTTTCATATTTAAATCTTCTTTATTTTTATTACAGCTTTCAATCAAATTTTCTGTTTAGATTACTAAGGGTAAAACCCCTTCAATCACCAATAGCTCCTTCGCTTCGTTGTCATGTTCCAGTACCATCAATTCTCCTATTGCCTTTTTTATACCTTCATTATTTGTCCTATGAGTATTATCTATCTTCTGAGAATTCAGTATGTGTTTCTTTCCTTTCTCTCTTTCTATATTACTCTCCTTACTATCTCTTTCTTTTCAAAACTCTTATCATTGCCCTGATCTATTACTTCTTCCTCACTTCCCTTTAATGATTGCATGGTTTCTTTATTTCTACTAAAGCTTTTATTTTTCCAATTTTTTGTGCTCTCCTTATTTTGTTTCTTCTTCACCTCATTAAAATTTTTAGCTTCCTCATTTTTCAATGCATCAAAAGGATTGGATATATCCACTTTATCTTCATTCTCCTTTTCAATCTCTCCAAGTATGTGCCCTTATTATCCTTCTTATATGTATTTCTTCTAGTCAGCCATTGTTACTTTTTTATACTCTTCTTTCTTGTCTTGTTTTGTGCCTATTGTTGCTCTCTTTGCTTTTCCACTTTCTTCTTTCTTCTTATCATATTATTTTGGATGAATATTCCAGCAGCTATCTTTATCATAACCTTGCAGATAATAATCCTTACAATATTTTGGTATATAATGATATTGGATTTGGTTTCTCCTATATTATCATTCTCTTCGTTTATTCTAATTCTTTGAGGTAGTTTAGCAACTAAATATACGTCAAATTTGACTCTTGCACAGCTGAGTTTAATTTGGTTTTTAGTAGCCATATAAATTATTATGGCTTTCCTACTGCTTAAGCAATAGAAAAAATTGCTTCTTGAGCAAGGAAATTGGAAGGTAAGTCCGACATTGAGATCCACTACTCCTATTGTTGTCTCTACATCTGGATCAAACCATGGATCCTACTTCAAACTTCTCATCTGCTAATACATCTCCTTTGTATTTATATAACAAGTTGCTATAGATAGTAATTGTACATAATCCTCCAGTACTTCCAAACAAATCAGAATATTCTATGAATCCAATACACCTATTGTACAATGTCCTTTGAACCCACACTGAGCCGGTATTGCTTTTCTTAACTCATTGATGTTTGGATTGCCATATGAAAATTTTACGATGATAGTATATTGGAGATTCTCCTGTATGATTAAGTTATGTACTTCTGATGATTTCCACACGATAGTAGGTTCTCCAAGCAGCATTATTACCAGTTTGAGTGGAACCCTAATAATGTTGTTATCAACTGCTTTAAGCTTTAAAAGATCTACAAATTTTAGAGTACTACTCCCCTTTTTTATTCATCGTAGTACAGTCTTCTTTATTCTGATTCATATTTTGATTTGGTGGGGCAGTTCCACCGACCACATTGTCCATGGTGGCCAGAAAATTACCATATTTTATAGTTGTATTTAGGGTTTTCATCTAGGGTTGTAGAGAGAATTTTTTAAAATTTAAAAATAATATATAGGGACTGTAGACTTTTTGTAGTTTTGTTTATTAAGTACCTGAGTGAGGGGGTAGAAATATCAAGTTCTGGTTTCATGACGAAATACTATCATTTGACATATGCATCCTTGTTAGGGCAGTATGAAATTAATAAGACTGACCAATTACTTTAGTGACAATGATGACCCACCGAGGCCTAAACCAACCTTCATGCCACTAGCTGCAAGAAAAGACATAGTTAGTCGTGAGTAGCTGAAGTTATCTTTTTTATGGCTTTTCCAGCTACAAATCTATCTACAATAGGATTTTAACCTGAATTTGTAGATGTTGTTTAGTGTTGATCTAAAGTAGACATATTTTGTATGAATATTTTGTTTAACAAAGAAGTATCCAATCGCTTCTTTTGGATAAGTGTACCAACTGTTGTAGCTACTGATTATTGTGGGTGATTTTTTATGTTGTAGAAGTATAATGACCCTCCAGGTTATTCCCTTAATTTGCACGCATTTATAGTATTTTGTGTCTTCCCATAGTGGCTACCAGTTATTTATGACTTACCAAAACTATTGGTTCGGTGATCAGATAATTTATTTGGATTTTAGGCTCATTTCCCTATTTTTAAGTCTTTGTTGGTTCCAAACAGCCACCCGACAAAATCATCAATAAAATGATCTCGTATATAAATTATGCCTACGCCAGTAGCTCTAAAATTTTAATTTTAGGTTGGGTAGACCGTTGGTTTGGTTTTCGAGGCACTTGAGCTCATTTTAACCTATTTGTTAGAAGTTAAAGAAATTAAAAATTAAAAATATGGGTATGGGATCCATATTTGGTCAAAATGACCTCGTATGGAAATTTTAACTTTTCCATTGTGTCCATAGCATCGAATTTAGTATGGTTACATAGTTCATTTATGTATATGGGATTCTGAATGAATCTTGAGGCCTTGGCAGAAACTTGGGAATTTTTGCAAGTTTTAGCTGATATCTTATAGGTCGGCAATCGCACACCAAGGGTTGCGATCGTGGTACCCTTGATATAGGGGATAGTGTGAATGTACTAAGGATTTTTTGATTGCAACACCTGTTCCTGATGCCATATTGTGTGAATGCACTCTTGCACATTGCGATTGCAACATCTGAGTACCTGAAAGGGGTATAAATAAGCCCCTTATGCCGCGAATTGGCTCATTTTTCACCCATCTTTTGAGAGCAAAAATCCTAAAGGGTGAGATATCTTAAAATTAGAGCTTGTTGGTGATTGGGAAGCATGTTTAACATCTATTTTCATGATTATCGTCTAATTTAAGATAAGAATTCACCCATTTCTTGGTGAAATTTCTTGATTTATTGCTCAAACTCCCAATATCTTGGGGGCTTGATTTTATCTCTAATTTAGCTTAGTTTTTACCCATTTTTAAGGGTTATGATTCCTTGATCACGTATGAATGTTCGGTTGGTCTCGAAAATTCACTTTTCATAAGAGGGACCCATATGGGGATTTGGGTGTGATTTTAGAACTCAAAGAACAAATATGCAATATAGGTATTGTTATTATCATATTGATGAGTATATTATAATTTTGATAGCGTGATGTTATTTTGGGATCGTGAAGTGAAGATGGACGTTTGGTGAATGATTTAAGGATTTGCGATTTGATTTTGAGGTAGGCTTCTGTCTACTCTTCTTCGTAAGATGATGTATGATATATATTGTATGTGAATGCGAATGTTAAGATTGATTATAGGTAGAATGACTTAGTCTAGATTATTGAATCTTGGGGATTAGATGAGGGTTTTTAACCCGTAAGGTGAAATACTTATTACACTTTTAGAATCCTATTGCCTCCTCTCTAGATTGAACTAATTTATGGAAAGGATATGATATGATGCTAGGTTTGGAATTTTTTTTAAGCATTAGAAGCATGGTTTGTATGATTAACCTTATTTGGACTATCTAGTGATCTTGAAGCCGTAATTTAGGTGGAGTTGACTTAATTGCTTATGTTTCTAGGTGGGATTCCTATCTTAGGATTGATTATGCCTTTTGTACCATCAAGAAGTGAATTTAGATACCTTAGCCTATTTCGAGTTATAAATTGCCTAAATATGGAAATTCGAGGATTTAAAGTGGGTTCTTCCGGCCTACCTTAGGCCAAGACTTATGTAAGCCCGTGTAGGCTTTTTTAAGAATGTTAGGCATAGTTGAGACTAGTAGACCTTCAGTGTAAGGATACTTTACGAATTGGTGAGTCATGATAGAATTTCCTCGGATAATGATTAATGGCCTATGACCATTATACAGTCATAGATGTAATATTTAGCCTTTAGAGATGATATTTGTAATACCCTAGGTTTTGAACATTGAAATTTTCTCAGTGATGGTGCTTACTGTTCAGGTTACAACTAACACCTTATGAGTCATGAAGACTCCTTATGAGTCATATAGTTCCAATTATGGTTTAACCAGTGAGAGGGTCCATTATTTCTATCTTGAGTACAACCAAGACCCTACGGGTCATAAGCTTTTGTCACGATTCATAGGGTAGGACTCATGACTAAACCAGTAAGGTGGATATGAGTCACTACCTAGATTATGAGTCATGGTGATGACTCATGACTAGTGACCATGAGTCATTACCCGACTCATAGCGGCTAGGAGTTATTTTCCTGCATATTTTTCATTAAGGATAATTTTGTCTTTTCACTTCTTTTACACTATTCCCATTACATAAATCATTCCCTTATCCCTATTTCCACCCATTTAACATAACATAAACACTTTTTTCCTCTTAAATTTCCCAATCAAGAACAAGACTAGGGTTTTTAAGGGTTTATCATCTTGGGTTGAAAATGTGGTTTCTTCTCCAATTTTTTGGTATTTTTTGGCATGTTTATCTTCTCTAAACTTATATTTTATCATGACATGCAATGGTTTGACATTCATGTGGTTTTAATGTTTGGTTTTTTAATTTGGGTTGAGGATTTTGGATGGTTATTGTTCAAGGTTTATATTTATTTGTCTATCCTTTATTGATGGATTTTGGAACTCATTGGGTGAATGGGCATGGTAAATAGAATGGGGGCCATGGATTCCCCCAAACTTATGGATTTTGGTATTGGAAATGGCAATAACCTCAACCCACCTTATTAAATTAGCTTTGAAACATGGCTATATGCATAATTTAACCACTTTTGAAACTATTCCATTGTATAAAAAGTCTAATGGAATATAAATGATTTTGAAAGGCCTTAGTGGCCATGATTTGGTTTTAAATTGGAGCTTGGTGTTCATGGATTCCCTCAAGTTGGTTGATAATTGGAATGGCATGATTCTATAATCTTGCAAGCATATTGGTAGGACGATACCAACAGTGAATGCCCTAATAAATAGTTATTGGTTAAATGGATGGGTTATATGTAAATGTTTTAATTGGGCTTATGGGGATGTGTAGCTCGCCGTGAAAGGTGGAGGTCCTGGAGGAATCGATATTTGGATACCACATTATTGGTATGGGGATCTTTGTGACTGTATGCTTAGTTTACACTTGATATATATACCTTGAATTGGCATGGGTCATGGATTCCCTAGACTTTCCTTGGACTTCTCTAGCTATACGGCTAACATGTACTAGGCCTATTTGATGGGGGGAGCCGGACCCATATAGCCCATGGTTATTTTTAGGACAGTAGGAGCTACAGATTCTAGGTTAATGATTTTAAACCTTATGATAAACCTTGTTCCCTATCCCAATATCTTGTATTTATGTATGTATATATATATATATATGTGAACATATATACTAAGTTTGGATATGATTTTGAAATGGTATTATTTTATCCCTATCCTGAGTTACATACTAGTTCTCACCCTGCTAACTATCCTAGGATGCTATATTTTTTCATAATGTAGGGTTCGTGGATACTTTTTTACCCCTGTGTAGCTGAAACACCCTGGGTTTTGACCCTTAGAAAAATTTCCTAATTTTTGGCTTCTAGACATCAAATGACTAGAGGTACTTCTCATCTGATCAGGTATAACTTGGATGATTATGGTCATATGTTGTCCAGTGTTAGGTAATATAGGTTGGTTGGTTTCTATCCAAGGTACAGTTGGAGTATACAGGTCATATTTTAGGGTACAATTGGTAAGGTATCTCTCGTATGTTTCCCTAAAGTTTGGTCTAAGTAAATCTATTTTGCCTAAGGGACGACTTCATTGTACTAGTCATATGATTAGGTATGGTTTGTCTTGGTTGGTCATATGTTGGACAGTGTTAGGGTCCAAGGTAGAGCCTAGGGTATAAGTCTAGGGTACCGCTAATACCCTAGGGTATAGTTGGGTTGGGGTGGTCGTACCCACCTGTGGGTATTTTAAGCAGTTTAAGTTAAGGGTAATTTGAATATTTCCCCTCTTAACCTCTTAAGACCCTATGACTTATAAAACTTTTGGGATATTATTTACCCTATTATTCAAATCTTAAAACACTTAGGAACTCACTTACAACACTCTCAAATTCTTTCAAGGATTTTGGGTTAAGGAAGGCTAGGGTTTCATCAATAGGATCAATTTGGGGACTTGCTAAGATGATTTCTCTCCATCATCTTCTAATCTAAGGTAAGTTACTCATCCCTCATTGTTATTTCCAACTAAAGGAATGTATTATGAATTGTTTCATGGCATAAATGTTGAATAGTTCTAGGTTTTTAAATATATATTTAAGGTTTTCGATATAACGATTGATTATAGTTTCCCATGTCTTTTACATGTTGTTTTCATATTATTATGGTGGTTTGAACAATTGGTTGCATGGGATTGGTTAATTGGTATTTGGTTTTGGCTTTGGAAATACTATGCCCCTAACACATTTGACAAAATGCTTATAAGAATGTTTTTTGTTAAATTATTAGATCTTCATTAAACTATTGCATGGTATAACTGGGTAATCCCTAAATAGTATATATGGTTTAAATGGTATTGGAATGGTTAAATGGTAAGGTCTTGGTGGTTATGGCTGGTTTAATTAAAAGCCTTATGGGGTTCAAGAAAATTCCCCAAGAAAACATATTAATGAAGATCTTGTGGGGTAATGGGAATCCCCCAAGCAACTAAATAAGGCAATCTATAGGTACATGGGAATCCCTTATTCCATAAAAGGTTGGCTAAGGATATTGCTTGCAAGCTATAGTCGGTACAATGATACCAATACTTATAGCCTTAGTTAATAATAAATATAATGGTGATTTGGTTGTGTGGTAATAGTTTTAATTGAGTGATAATGAATGGGTGTGGTAGCTAACCGTGAAGGTGTAAGTCCAATAGACGAACACTGGAAACTCATGTTTGTCAACATGAGGTTGGTCATAGAGACCATATTTTATACTTAAGAAGTATAGGAAAATCCTTTAAGTACATTTATACATTTGTATCATGGAGATCAAAGGGTACTTGGGAATCCCCTACTCCTATGGTATCTTAATTTGTGTGGATACATGTATCTAGGCCCGATCAGGGGGTTACACTGGACCCATATAGCCCATGGATGGTTCTAGGATGGTTAAGCTACATTTATCCAAGTTAATACTTTTAAATATATGCTAAATATGGTTCCTTTTCCCTACATAGTTATATATATATATGGTTGTGAATGTAAATGGTTGGTTTACTTAGTTTTAATGGTTGCCATTATTTTATCCTTATCTTGAGTATTTCCTAGCGTTCACCTACTAACCCATCTGCGGGCGATTATAGCCCCAGGTGATGCAGGAACAGGCCATTCTATTCCTTCTGTATAGTGATCAAATCTCAGGATAAACTCCGTTGGATTAAAGTGGTGAGCTTCCATATTATAGAAGGCTCTATTTCATATCATGGATGTCTTTACATACTTTGGTTATTTTATGGATATTGGTTTTGGCTAGGGTTGGGGGCATGTCCTAACCAAATATTATTTTTTGTTCGGTTAGACGCTTTGTAGGACTACTATGGGTTAGTATGGGTGGTGTCAGTATTGGTATCATCCTTAGTATTGGCATTGGTAATAGGGTTGATACTGTGTGACTGAATTTATGATTTTTTCATCCTTTTATATTGTGTTATAGACAGGAATGTTGTTATTTTATTGATTTAGTTAAGGTGGTTGGTTGGTATTGGATGGTTGGGCTCGTTAGGATCGATGGTCACAGTCATAAACCTATCCTATAGTCTGGATTTGTACAAATACACTATCTTGTTATATGTTAAGAATTCATCCAACTCAAGGTATACATTTGGATGGTTGGGTTAGGTAACTGGGGTAGCCCCCGATCCTGGTTAGATTTGGGATGCCCATTACGACAAGGCCCCAGGTTAGGTTGGGTCAAGTTAGTATCTAATCTTTAGGTTCATGGTCTATAGGGGAGTCCATAGATTCATGTCTAGTAGAGTCTCTTTTAGGGGTGTGTATACCACCACACTTATAAGGGAGAGACTACAAGGCATTGAGGAACTATTTTTCTTTCTTGGTATTCTATTTTCAAGCTTGGAGTCTAAGGTCTTGGATTCTTCTAATTTCTATTTGCTTATCTTTCAAATCATGCCTCGATGATTTAAAGCTCATGGAAACTCTTTTATCCCAAACGAGGATAATATGGAAGGGATACACTCTACTTAGGGGATCTATACTCGATCTAGGGGTCCAGTTCCTGATATTTTTGGATTCCCACCGGTTTCTTCTAGTCCTCCTTAAGTAGACATGATGAATGCAGAGTTTCTTCAGTCAGTTTATGTGATTGCTTAGTTGGTAGATTCTCAGGTTGAGCGCGGTGCATCTGGTATTGCATCCTCTGAGGCCATAAGGGCTGGCCAGTTCATAAGGTTGAACTCTCCAACTTTTACCGGTATTAAGGTGGAGGAGGATCCTCAGGGTTTTCTAGATGATATAGAAAAGATCTTCAGGGTGATGCAGGCCAAGAATATGGAAGGGGTGAATTTTGTTGCTTATCAGCTAAAGGATATAGCATACCAATGGTACAAGGAATGGGATCAGGATAGGGTTGAGGTTGATGAGTCATCTCTGTAGGAGACTTTCTCAAATGCTTTTCTAGACTGCTTCTTCCTTTAGGAGCTAAGGGAATCAAAAGTAAAGGAATTTGTTAATTTGAAATAGGGATAGATGTTGTTCAAGGAGTATGCCTTGAAATTTCACCAGTTGTCTAGGTATGCTCCAAAATTGGTGTATGATATAAGGGCCAAGATAATAGAGTTCACTTTAGGACTGTTATGGGATTTTATCCTTGAAAACAAGACTGTATTGCTGATCAAGAACATGGATATTTCTAGGTTGGTTGTTCATATGCAATGGGTAGAGAATGAAAAGAGGAAGTAGGCTGAGATAAGGGAAAGGCAGGGTAAGAAATTCAGGTTCTTTGAATAGGGTGGTCAACAACAAAGCGGTAGGGATAGTGGGAAGTGTCCAAAGAAAAAATAGGGGATTTTTGGTTCTTTCTCCACATCCCTACCAAAGTAGTCGGGTGATAGGCGTCAGCAGGGTAGCGATAACTTTAGGACACAGGTTGCCTAATATCAGGCTAGTAGAGCCCAGTCGACTTCATCTTGTCCTCCTTGTTAGTTCTGTGGTCGGTTGCATTAGGGATTTTATGATGAGAAAAGGGATAGGTATTTTAAATATGGTCATCCATGCCATACACTCAGAAATTATTCGGTCGATAAGGATGCTTCGGGAGAAAATAAGGTTTCGATTACCTCTTTATCTTCTCCTGCACCAAAGGGTGTTGTTTCTACACCTGTTTTTTCTTCTGGTGTTAGTACAGGCCAACATCGGTTATATACTCTCACTACTCGCCAGGAGTATGTGGCATCTCTAGATATTGTTACGGGTATGTTGAAACTCTTTTCTCGATATGCTTATTGCTTACTTGATCCAAGGGTTTTTCTCTCTTATGTAACCCTATTTGTGGCTTTGATTTTGGTTTTGGTTCCGAGGTTATCTCAAATCCTTTTTCTAGTCTATCTAGGTAGGTGACTCTGTGGTTGCTAGAATAGTCTATAAGGGGGTGTATGATATCTATTGGTAGTAAGGAGACTTTGGTGGATTTTTATAAATTAGATATAGTATACTTTGATGTTATACTTGTCATGGATTGGTTACACTCGTGCTATATGTCCTTAGATTGTCGGACATGTATCTTTAGGTTCCATGGTGAATCAGTTATTGAATGGGAGGGTGGTTTCCTAGACCCTAAGGGGAGGTTTATCTCATATCTTACAGATCAGAAATTAATCTCCAAAGGGTATCTCTATCATCTGGTCCAGCTTATAGATTCTAACTCGGAAGATCCATCTTTGCATTCGGTTCTGGTGGTGAATGAGTTTTCTGAGGTCTTTTTGTATGATCATCCTTGTGTCCCTCTAGATAGGGAGACTGAGTCTGGGATTGATTTGGTTCTGGACACTTGTCCAATATATAATCCTCCTTATAGGATGGCTCTGACTAAGTTGAGGGAACTCAAGGAGCAACTTAAAGATCTTTTAGATAAGGGTTTCATCCGTCCTAGTGTATCCCTGTGGGATGTACCAGTGTTATTCATAAGGATGGTTCCATTAGGATGTGCATTGACTATAGGCAGTTGAATAAGGTGACTGTTAAGAACAAGTATCCTCTTCAAAGGATAAATGACTTGTTTGATCAGTTGCAAGGTGCTAAATTATTTTATAAGATAGATCTTTGGTCTAGGTATTATCAGCTTAAGATTAGGGATATGGATATCCCTAAGATAGCTTTTTGTACTCGGTATGGGAACTTTGAGTTGTTGGTGATGTCATTTTGATTGACCAATACCCCGGCGACATTCATAGTTTTGATGAACAGGATATTCTATTAGTTTTTGGATCTTTTTATCATTGTGTTCGTTGATGACATTCTATTATATTCTAGGAGTGAGGTGTGTTTCAGACCTTGAACGAACAACCAATATCTCTGGGTTGTGTTGCAGACCTTGAAGGAACAACAATTGTACACCACATTCTCTAAATGTGAATTTTTGTTGAACGTTGTCACTTTTGAGGGTCATATTATTTCTAGTGAGAGGATCATAGTGGATCCCCAAAAGGTTATGGTGGTTAAGAAATGACCTAGACCTACGACTCCAATCGATATTCGGAGATTTTTGGGTTTGGATGGGTATTATAGGAGGTTCATAGAAAGCTTTATGATGATAGTTGCCTCATTGACTAAGTTAACTTGGAAGAAGGTAAAGTTCTCTTGGTCGAATGCGTGTGATAGTAGTTTTGGAAAGCTGATGGATAAGCTAACTTCAACTCTAATTTTGGCTTTGCCTGAAGGCATTGAAGGGTTTGTGGTTTATTGTGATGCATCCCAGGTGGGACTTGGTTGCATTTTAATGCAGCATGGAAAGGTGATTGCCTATGCTTCCAGGCAGTTGAAGTTCCATGAGATGAACTATCCTACTCATGATTTGGAGCTATTAGCGGTGGTATTTGCGTTGAAAATATGGCGGAATTATTTGTATGGAGTGTATGTGGACATTTTTTCTGATCATAAGAGTCTATAGTATGTGTTCACTCAGAAAAAGCTTAACCTCATGTAGAGGAGATGGCTCGAGCTTCTTAAGGATTATGGTATAAGTCCTCACTATCATACAGGTAAGGCTACTATAGTTTTTGATGGTTCGATCGTCTTTTGGTGCAAAGATTGTGTAGAAGTAAATGCTAGATCCTGTCTTATTGAAAATCAAGGGTGATGTAGGCAGGAAAAGGAAATGGTATTTGAGATCAATAGTGATGGTACCTTACGATACCAAGGGAGGTTTTGTATTCCTGATGTTGATGGTTTACGTGAAAGGATATTAGTTGAGGCGCATGAATCACGCTATGTTGTGCATCCCAATTCGATGAAAATGTATCATGATCTCAAGGAGATATATTGGTGTAATGGTATGAAGAGGGACATGGCTGATTTTATAGCCAAATGCATAGTGTTCCAATCAGTGAAAATTAAGCACGTGAGTACTGGTGGTTTATAGTAGGAAAATGGATTACCGAAATAGAAATATGAGGTGTTCAACATGGATTTCATTATCGGTCATCCTCAGTCTCAGAATCAATTTGATTCGATTTGGGTCATCGTCGATAGGATTACAAAGTCGAATCACTTCTTTCCAGTGAGGACCAACTTTTTAGATGAGGATTACATGAGGTTGTATCTTCGTGAGATTGTGAAGCTTCATGGGGTACCTGTTTCAATTATCTCTAATTATGGTACGTAATTTTCAAATCACTTCTGGCGGTCTTTTCAGAAAGGGTGGGGGACTAAGTTTGGTTTGAGTACTACTTTTCAACCTCAGATGGATGGTCAAGCAGAAAGGACTATTCAGACATTAGAGGATATGCTTCGTACATGTGTGATTGATTATGATGGCAATTGGGTTGAGCATTTACCTTTTGTAGAGTTTGCTTACAACAATATCTATCATTCTAGTATCGGGATGGCTCCTTTTAAGGCATTGTGTAGTATGAGGTGTAGATCTTTTATTGGGTAGTTTGAGCTTGGTAAGGCAGATATGTATGGCCCAAATTTAGTTTATCAGGCTATGGAAAAGGTAAAGGTGATTCAGGATAGGCATAAGGCTGCCCAAATTCACCAAAAGTCTTATGCAAATGTAAGGCATAGAGACTTGGAGTTTGGGGTTAGGGATAAGGTATTCCTAAAGGTGTCTCCCATGAAGGGAGTAATGCAGTTTGGTAAAATGACAATGCTTAGTCCCTAGTATGTTAGTACTTATCTGGTTTTACGGAGGGTTGGTATATGGCATATGAATTGGAGTTGCCTTCTAGATTGAGCTTCATCTATCTGGTATTTTATGTCTCCATGTTGAGAAGGTGTATATGTGATCCTTCATCAATTGTTTCTTTGGAAGGATTGGCTATGTCGGATTCTCTGTCTTATGAAGAGATCCTGATTAAAATCTTGGATTAGCAGGTTCATTGGTTACGGACCAAGGATGTGGCCTTGGTTAAGGTTCTATAGAAAACCCATAAGGTGGAAGAGGCTACATGGGAAGTGGAAGAGGACATGAAGTCCAAGTATCCACATTTGTTTTTGGCTCCGGATATTCGTACAGAAGGTATGTGTTCTTGATCACATCTTTGTTTACTGATTCTTTTTAAAAAGGAAAGGTTGATTTTCTTGCATCTTTATTTTCTGAGTTTGTTAAAGGAAAGAGTAGAGGCATCTAAGGGGTGTGAATCATGCTTGAACTACCTTGACTGTCATTCGGGGATGAATGATCCTAGTGGGGAAGACTGAAACACCCTTGGTTTTGACCTTTAGAAAATTTCCCCATTTTTTGTCTTTTGGACATCATATGACTAGGGGTACTTCTCATGTGATGGGGTATGCCTCGGATGATGGTAGTCGTGTGTTGTCAGTGTTGGGTGGTGTGGGTTGGTTGGTTTCTATCCAAGGTAAGGTTGGAACATACAGGTTGTATGTTAGGGTACAATTGGTAAGGTGTCTCTCGTATGTTTCCCTAAAGTTTGGTCTAGGTGATTCTATTTTGCCTAAGGTACGACTTCATGGTACTAGTTATATGATTGGGTATGGTTTGGCTCGTTTGGTCATATGTTGGATAGTGTTAGGGTCCAAGGTGAGGCCTAAGGTATGAGTCTAGGTACCACTCGTATCCTAGGGTACGATTAGGGTGGGGTGGTCATACCCTCCTACGGATATTTTTACCAGATTAAGTTAGGGGTAATCTGTACATTTCCCCTCTTAACCTCTTAAGATCCCACGACTTATATTACTCTTTTGAGAAATTATTTACCCTATTATTCTAATCTTAAAACACTTAGGAACTGACTTAAAACACTCTTAAATTCTCGCAAAGCTTTTGGGTTAAGAAAGGCTAGGGTTTAATCAAGAGGATCAGTTTGTGGACTTGCTAAGGTGATTTCTCTCCATTATCTTCTTATCTAAGGAAAGTTACTCCTCCCTCATTCTTAGTTCTAATTAAAAGGCATGTATTATGAATTGTTTTCATGACATAAATGTTGAATGGTTTTGGGTTTTCAAATATATATTGGGGCTTTTTGTTATAATGGTTGGTTATGGGTTTCCTATGTCTTTTACTTGTGGTTTCAAATTATTATGGTAGTTTGAACAATTGGTTGCATAGGAATGGTTAATTAGTATTTGGTTTTGGCTTTGGAAACACTATGCCCCCGACATGTTTGATAAAATGCCTATAAGAATGTTTTTGGTTAAATTGTTGGACTTTCATTGAACTATTGCATGGTATAACTGGGTAATGGAACCCTAAATGGTTTAATGGTTTTGGAATGGTTAAATTGTAAGGTCTTAGTGGTTATGGTTGGTCTAATTGAAAGCCATGTGGAGTACAAGGGAATCCCCCAAGAAAACATATCAATGAACATTTTATGGGGTATATGGGAATCCCCCAAGCAGCTAAAATAGGTAATCTATGGGTACACTAGAATCCCTTATTCTATAAAAGGTTAGATAAGGACATTGCTAGCAATCTATAGTCGGTATAACAATACCACTACTTATAGCCTTAGTTAATAATAAATGGAATGGTGGTTTGGTTGTGTGGTAATGGTTTTAATTGGGAGAAAATGGCAAGGTGTAATAGCTAATAGTGAAGGTATGAGTCTAATGGACGGACACTGGAAACTCATGTCTACCAACATGAGGATTGGTCATGGCGACCATATATAATACTTAAGAGGGACACTGTAATCCTCTAAGTACACTTGTACACATATATAGTGGAGAGCAAAGGGTACCTGGGAATCCTCTGCTCCTGTGATATCTTTGGTTCGTAGGCTACATGCATCGGGTCCTGTTTAGGGGGTTACAGTAGACCCATATAGCCCAGGGTTATTCTAGGATGGTTAAGCTACAAATACATAGGTTAATGGTTTTAAATGTATGCTAAACCCGATTCCCTTTCCTAACATGGTTATATATATATGGTTGTGATTGCATATGGGTCTTTACTTGGTTTTAATGGTTTGCATTATTTTATCCTTATCCTGAGTTCTTGCTAGCGTTCACCTGCTCACCTATCTTCAAGCAGTTGTATCCCTATGTGATGTGGGAACTGGCCATTTTACTCCTTCTACATAGTGATTGGATCTCAGGATCAGCTCAGTTGTACTGAAGTGGTAAGCTTTCATATTCTGGAAGGCTCTATTTCATATCATGGATGTCTTCACGTACTTTGGTTATTTTATGGATATTTGTTTTGGCTATGGTTGGGGACATGTCCCAATCGGATATTGTTTTTCTTTTGGTTAGAGGCTTTGTCAAACTACTATGGGTTGGTATGGGCGGTTTCGGTATTGGTGTCAGCCTTAGTATTCGCATTGGTATTGAAGTTGATACCGTGTGATTGAATTCATGATTGTTCCATCCTTTTATGTTGTGTTATGGATAGGAACTTGGTTGTTTTATTGGTTTGGTTACGATGGTTGGTTGGTATTGGATGGTTGGACTCGTTAGGGGCTGTCACGGACATAGACCTATTCCAAAGTCTAGATTTGTACAACTATGCTATGTTATTATATGTTCGTGTAACACCATACTTTTTTGGGCTAGACTTTGAGCCATCGTTCCCTTGTGTGTTAACTCTAATCCCATGATTTATATTTCAATACATGTGCATGATCTTTATCCTTGTGAGAAGAGTGCTTATGTGGTGAAAAGTGTTCATTGGAATCTCTTAGAGCAAAGTTGAGCTAAGAGCCTTTGCTTCAGCTAAATTTTGGTATTCGATCCTACAAGGGTCAACTTTGAACGTGTATAACTTTTTACATATGTGGAATTTTGTATCTTAATACCCACTAAATGATAGATAATTGAGTTATCTTTCCAACGATACCAATTTTACCTTAATCCGATACCCGAGCAAAAGTTATGACCATTTTTGTGAGAAATAGTAAGGGGTCATAATAGCCCCACACCGCGAGGGTTATTCCACCAGACTAGGGGTCACATTGTGAGGTCTATTACAATTGAATTAGGGTTGAACCGCGAGGGCTATTTCAATGGGAAAAATAAGCCAAGGGGCTGTTGGGTCTTTTCCCCTCTACCCCAATCGTCCAAAATATAATTTTTAACATTCCAAGGGACATTATTTGCCCATTACCTCAAAAATTTTCACTAAAAACCCTTCTTTTTTCCCAAGAACAAAGTTCAAGCTTTTCCTCTCAAGAACATAAGGATTTAAGTCCTGATTTCAATATTTCTTCGAGAACCCATTCAATTAAGGTATGTGGGGTTATGAACAAGGATATTCTTTCATATTTGTTCCCAAAACTTGTTTCAAAGTTAAATTATATGATTTGCAATTAAGGTTCATACCTAAATTATCTTGATCTGAGTTTATGAAATTATTATGTGATTGAAGCATTAAAGTGCATACTTGTTCTCATACATTTATTCTTGACTTGAAGAATTCTCTATTATGATTTGTATACTATGAGTTTGACCTGAAACATTGATTAAAGATTTCCAATTAAGTTTTAAGCATGATATTGTGTTACAAGTTATATGAAAAAAAAAGTATGAGATTTAAGGCTAGCGTTTAAGCACTAAGTGTGAAAAGAAAAAGTTTGATCTTTTGGTTCAAGACAAGGCTTGAAATGCACCATTGTTTATCTTAATTATGATTTCAAGCAAAGAGAAGCATAATTGGTTTCTAGTATACTAACCCTTATTCTATTTTAAGGTGGATTTCCTAAAGTATGAGCATATAAGTATTCTGGAAGTAGTAGTTAGACCTGAGAAGGGAATACAGATGAGCGTATCCATAATTCCTAGAAAATATGAGCCATCGTAGGTTTAAGTCCCGATATGGGTTAAGTTCAGTGATCACTAAGATTAAGATTCTATTTTGATGGCAAAGGTAGAACAACTCTCCCTAACGTGGGTAAGACGCTGGACTCCATGGTAGCTTAAATGGTTTATGTCGGTTAGAAGAACCTCCCTAAGAAATTATAATAAGCAAAGCTTTTAGAAACTAAGTCTTATGGTTCACAAAGTTTATCGTTATGCTTTATTAATCATGTTTATGATTTTCTGGTCTTTGTTAAGGTGAGTCATTTACACTTAGTATGCATCATTTGATAGTTTATATGAATATTCTATTGTTGTTTTACTTATGCATTCACCCTCACATACTCAGTTTATTCCAGAAGTACTGACCCACATATATGCCTATGTGCTACATTGTCTCTTAATGTAGGTACCAGTTATAGTTCACACATCATAATCAAATAGTTTACAGCTTTCAGTTAGCAGATGATGAGTTCTTTTGATTCGAGGACTCGAGTCAACTATAGTTTCTGTATCATTCTTTTATTCAGCCGTATTGATTTGGGATAGCTGGGGTCATGTCCCGGCTACCTATAATTAGTATTAGTAGAGGCTTCATAGATAGTCAGTAGAGTTGATGTATTTGATTTTAGTTTTGTTATGTATAACCGAAGTGTAAATGTTTTAAACAGTTTTGTATTGAACATATTTAGCAAATACACCTCTTCCTCTTATTTCTTTTAGATTTAGGTAACATATTCAGTTGCTCACGAGTTATGCATGTATCATGGTTTAGCTTAGGATCACTTGTGGTTCTAAGCATCGTGTAACGTACAGTGGGGTAGTCTTGAGGTGTTACAAACTTGGTATCATAGCACAAGGTTCAAGTGTCCTAGGGTATCTATGAAGTCGTGTCTAGTAGAGTCTTATAGAATAGCACATGTGACATCTGTACTTTTCTTTGATAGGCTACAGGGCATTTAGGAATTTGTCCCTTTTTCATATCTCAAATCATGTTGTATAAAGGTTCTCTAAGAAACTTATACAGATTCTCATCATGCTATATTCATGTCAACTCTGCCTTATTTTTAAGGTAACAAAATAGTGAAGTTTAAATCCTTATAGATAGAGTTTTCTCAGACATTCCCCGCAGACAGTTATGGGATTGAATTTGGACTCAAAAAAAAATCCCATCAGTACTTTTAAGTTTTGAAGTTTGAAAGATTTTATTCATGATCATGAAAATTCGTGCATTAAGTCAAAGTCATATGTACCCTCATATCCCTTCTCAGAATTCTATGACAGCCTATGACCTAGAGCTAGAAGCATGAACCCAGGAGTTTAGCAGTAGTAGAGTGGGGATAGTATTACCTAAATTTAGTAGATTATGTATCCATGGGACTAGTTGTATGAAAGGTGAACCAATAGGCTTGAACAGTGTATGAAAGAATTTAAGTTTACTGATTCAGAATGTAGTATGACGTTGTGGGTGTGATTTAGAGGTGTGCCCATGGTTATATGGGATTGTATTATTTCTAAGTTTTTAAAGTGTGTGGGCTTAGATAGTACCCTTGAGTTACTAAGGGCTAATAAGGCTAGTAGTGTAGTACACGATGTTCTTACCAGCTAAGTTATAGGTTATATGTTATTAATGTTGGGTATTTTTGTGTAATGGTAATTCTCATGGTTTAGAGAAAAATATAAGTTTACATATGTGACATTAGTAGGCTATGATGGAAGTCAGTATAGTTCATTAAAAGTTTGGGAATATCCATGTTATGTGTTAGAACCTAAGTTTGAATCTTGGATGATTGAGCTAATAGAAAGAAGAGTTGAGATTCTAGATGGTGTAATCTCAGGGTATGGTGATACTTTTGGAGATTCTAAGTTAGTAAGTGTTCAAGTTATTATATGATGGCTATTGGGGCTATAGAAAGTTAAGAGTTGTATCTCAGAAGGAAGTATTAGCAGTGGGTCTTACATTTTCAAGTGTAATCTTTCAGGGTATGTTTATTATTTATGTGTATTGTTATATCTTGAACCCTATATTAAAACGGTTGTAGTTTAGTTTAGAGTTTATTAAAAAGATCCACAGACTTAGAATGATGGCTTAAATCTAAGGGGCAAATGATAAAACAAGTAACCAAGGCAGGCTCTCAAATTCAAGTAATGATGCCAGTGTGTTGTGGAACAATACTAGGGAGGAAGATGCCCTATCCATTCTTATCTTAGTGCAAATTTTTGTACTTCAGTCATCATGATATCTACTAATGTCTTACACATCATCTCTATGATCATACCTTATATTCATGCACTTTCCATAGAATTGTGTACGCTTTCAGTTCCTAGTATAAGGAGTTCCAGTTCACTCAGCAGTACGAATCATATTCCATGAATTTATGAACTCCAAACTCAGGTCATACTGCTCATGACTCATATACTCAAGCTTTATGGTATGCCAGTTCCCATAACTCATGGTACATTCTTAATGACCAATGAAATTCACATTATGTCATGTAAGTCCTTAGCTTAGATCTTTTTAATGAATCTATTTCGTGGATACTCTACTTCTCAGGCCTCAGTTAAGTGTTTAAGTTATGCATAGTATTATTTCATGCTTCAGGTCCTCATGTTCTAACCTTTCAGTGACCTCTCCTTAATATTAAGATAGTGGTGATGAAAAATTGATGATCAATGGTTTAGATGGGAGAGAGTAAATATTTCTTATTGAGAAAAGATTGTTGTATGCTTGTTTTATAGAAGGCTATAAGGTTGATGAAAGATTGAGGAAAAGCTTTTGGTATAGGTCATGGTTAGCTGAGATTCCATGTGCATCATCTTAAGAATAGTGAAAGAAAGTTATTATTGATAGAGGTTTAGAGAATATAAGAAAGATGCTTTTATAGGTGTTTACCTAGAAGTTCGTATATGGTTATAATGATATGCTTGAATATCATGTTGGTATATAAGTGGATGTGTGCATTGTGCGCTAGTGAATTCCTAGTAAGAGGTTGAATTTAGTTGTTGAAGTGGTAAGAAGAATTATTCTTGCAATGAGAAGTTGTGAAAATGCATAGGGTATTGATTTTGTGGTTCAGACTAGCATTATGGTGTTATGTGCAGTACCTTGTGATTTTGAGTTAGGCTTGAACATGGTGGGAGTATGTAGCTCAACTCAGACTTTGGTTGGAGTAGTTATATGTACCCATGCAAGTATTTAAGGAGTGATGCTAAGTTTGAATTGGACAGTTGCATTGACTAAGGCTTAGTAATTCTATCCTAGGTTATGTCTCACAGGACCTATAATCCATGTTATAGAATTGTAGCCATGTTGCAATTCCTTATTCAGATATCTCACTCGATTCATGCCCAAGATTCTTTGCTCCCTAATGTTATTAGAACTTCTTATAAAGAGTATTGAAGAAATACTCTAGTTTAGTATAAACTTTCAGTATAATTTAGTCTGTATAGCCAGTAATTTAGTTTAGCAGTCAGACAGACAAGTTCCTATGGTTTTCCATCTTTCTACCTAGTCTTACTATCCAAAGTTTCATGAATATGTCTATTCCATAAGGTAATTTCTTTGTATACATGTAAGTTGCGAATTCAGTTCTGTCCATGCATTATGTTTTAGATTCAGCTATATAGTCATGACTCAGTACATAAGTGTTCAGTGAGTGATCTTAGTTTTCCAAGTATTTTAGCTCAGACATTGTAATACCCCTCGTACGACCTTAGTCACATTATCTGGTGATTAGTGATTACACTATATACTTGGCGATGCCATGAAGCCCTTGTTTTATTCCTATACGTGTTTTGGTGAGGGATGATCCCTAATGAGACGTTATGTACTTTATTCCCTCCTTAGTAACAATTGGAATTTTATTGTATTATTTATCTCTTCGCAGTTCTATATGTAAGATCAAATCATGAACATTTCA
This sequence comes from Capsicum annuum, assembly GCF_002878395.1. NCBI lineage: Eukaryota > Viridiplantae > Streptophyta > Magnoliopsida > Solanales > Solanaceae > Capsicum > Capsicum annuum. The sequence continues at coordinate 122,387,941 of NC_061113.1, forward strand.
AGTGAGTTCTAAACTCTCAGCATGAATCAGCTCCTTACAGTCAATAGAGTCAAGTCGGCTCACAAATCAGTTTCATGATTGAAGTTTTTAATATTTCAGCTCAGCTACATCCTTCATTATCAGACATGTCATGTGTATATTATTACATACTTCTAAGACTTCAACAATTTCCTATCCATTATTTGAGGACAAATGATTCCAAGGACGAGATAATGTAACACCCCGCATTTTTAGATTAGACTTTGAATCATCGCTTCTATGTGTGTAAACACTAATCCCATGATTTATATTTGAATACATGTGTCATATTAATTATCCTAGTGATAAGAAAGAGTATAAGGTGAAAATGTTCATAGGAATCACTTAGAGCAAAGTTGAGCTAAGAGCCTTTGCTTCGGCCAAATTTTTGTATTCAGTTCTACAAGGGTCAACTTTGAACATGTATAACTTTTTAAATATGTAGAATTTTTCAGCTCAATACCAAAAAAATTATAGATAATTGAGTTAGCTTTCCAACGATACCAATTTTACCTTAATTTGATTCCCAAGCTAAAAGTTATGACCATTTTTGAGAGAAATAATAAGGGATCGGATAGCCCCATGCCACACGGGCTATTCCACCAGACTAGGGGCCGCATCGTGAAGGATATTTCACTGAAATAGGGTTCACGATGTGAGGGCTATTTCCACTGAAAAAATAAGCTAAGGGTCTATTCGGTCCTTTCACCTCAACCCCAATCATCCAAAACACGATTTTTAACATTCCAAGGGGCATTATTTGCCCATCACCTTAAAATTTCTCACTAAAGACCCTTCCCCTTTCCTAACAACAAATTTAAGCTTTTCATCTCAAGAACAGGAGGATTTAAGTCTCGGTTTTAATATTTCTTCAAGAATACGTTCAATAAGGTATGTGGAGTTATGAACAAGGGCATTCTTTCATATTTGTGCCCAAAACTTGTTTTAAAGTTAAAGTTATATGATTTACAATTAGGGTTCATACCCAAATTATATAGATTTGAGTTTATGAAATTATTATGTGATTGAAGTATTAAAGTGTATACTTGTTCTGATATATTTTTGTCTTTATTTGAAGAATTCTCTATTATGATTTGAATACCATGAGTTTGATTTGAAACATTGATTAAAGATTTTCAATTGAGTTGTATACATGATATTGTGTTACAAGTTATATGAAAGAAAGTATGATATTTAAGGCTTACATTTAAGCACTAAGTTTACAAAAAAAATTGATCTTTTGATTCAATGACAAGGTTTGAAATCCACAATTGTTTATCTAAATTATGATTTAAAACAAAGAGAAGCATAATTGGTTTCTAGTATACTAACCCTTATGCAATTTTAAGGTGAATTTCCTAAAGTGTGAGCATATAAATACTCTGGGAGTAGTATTTAGCACTGAGAAGGGAATGCGGATGAGCGTATCCATAATTCCTAGAAACTACGAGCCACCATACATTTAAGTCCTAATATGGGTTAAGTTCAGTGATCACTAAGATTAAGGTTCTATCCCAATGGCAACGGTAGAACATCTCTACCCAACGTGGGTAAGATGTTGGAATCCATGGTAGCTCACATGGTTTATGTCGGTTAGAAGAACCTCCCAAAGAAATTATAATGAGTAAAGTTTTTAGAAACTAAGTGTTATGGCTCACAAAGTTTATCCTTATGCTTCATTAATCATGTTTATAATTTTGCAGTCTTTGTTTTATTCAAGCTCAAGGTAAGTCATTTACAGTTAGCATGCATCATTTGAAGGTTTATATGAATATTCAGTTATTGTTTTGTTTATGCATTCACTCCCAAATACTCGGTACATTCCAGAATTACTAACCTAAATATATGTCTATGTGCTACATTATCTCATATTGTAGGTACCAATTGTAGTACACACATTATAATTAGAGAGTTTGCAGATTTCAGTCAGTAGATGATGAGTTCTTTTGATTCAAGGACTCGAGTCAACTATAGTTTCAGTATCATTATTTTATTCAATCGTATTGATTTAGGATGGCTGGGGGTCATGTCCTGGCTACCTATAATCGGTATTAGTAGAGGCTTCATAGACATTTAGTAGAGTTGATCTATTTGATTTCAATTCAATTTTGTATAACCAAAGTGTAAATTTTTTAAACAGATTTGTATTGAACATATTTAGCAAAGACATCTCTTCCGCTTATTTCTTTTTTATTTATGTAACATATTTAGTTTCTCATGAGTTATGCAGGTATCATGGGTTATCTTAGGATCACTTGTGGTTCTAAGTATCGTGTGACGTCCAAGGGGTAATCTCGAGGAATTACAGTTTAAAATTTATCTAACTCAAGGTATGTGTTTGGATGGTTGGTTGGGTAATGTGGGTGATCCTCGGCCCTGGTTGGACTTAGAATGTGTATTACGACAAGGCCCCGAGCCAGGTAGGGTCAGCAGCATTAGGTAATTCAGTTCGTCGGTTAGTTTATGGTAAAGTAATGAGGTTCCATACTCTGACAAGCTTAGTCATTCCATCAGTTTCATTCCATATTTTAGAATTGAAGAGTTCACATTAACATTATTGTTGTCATTGTCACTGTCATGGTCGGGGGCATGTCCCGATCTAGTTTGATAATTAAATTATTTTAGATACTTTTGTGGACATGTGTGGATTGGATGGTGTTACTGACTTTTAGAGCTTATTTAGAGTTACATTAACTATTTTATATTTATTCTCAGGTTGTTTTCCGCTTGCTATTATTTGGATTATATTTGGTTTGGAAAGGATATGGGGCTGGTCTTCTTTCGTCGGTGGGCTTGAGATACCCAACATGACTAGGACTAGGGTTGGATCGTGACAAGATTGGTATCAAAGTCTAGGTTTAGGGTCGTTGGGTGTCCACAAAGTCATGTCGAGTAGAGTCTTTTTATGTGTGTGTAGCGCACCACACTTATAGGGGGGCTACAAGACACTTAGGAATGTTTCCCTTTCTTGTGTTCTATTTTGGGCTGTAAAGTCTAGGGTCATGGAATTTATCTAACTCTTAGTTTTCTCATATTTCAAATCATTCCTCCTTGAAGATCTGGTATTCGTAGGAACTCTATCAAAACCTCTGCCCCACAAAAGGGCAATATAGAGGGGACTCGCCCTATTTATGGAGTACAAACCCGGTCTAAGGACCCTACTCCCAATTATGTCGCTCCACTAAGAGTTCCACTGGTCCTTACTAGTCCTTCTTTGGTGGATGACACTCATGCTCAGTCACCTCAAAGATATACCTCTAATGCGAAATTTTATCATTTTATTTATCTGTTGACTCAGTTGGTGACCTCCTAGTGTGACACCTTGTATTTTCACGCTAGAATTATAACTGTTGTTCCTACGTCTATAAACTTTAATCTCATGATTTGTATATTAATAGATGTGTTATGATCATTATCCTATTTTATGAAGTGATATCGAGGTGAAAGATGTTCATAGAATTCACTTTGAGCAAAGTTGAGCTAAGAGCCTTTGATTCGTTCAAAGTTTAGTTTTCGATTCTACAAGGGTCTACTTTGAAAGTGTATACCTTTTTATATACTTAGAATTTTGAATATCAAGACCCATCAAATTGTAGATAATTAAGTCAGCTTTCCAATGATACCAATTTTGCCTTAATCTGATACCCGAGCAAAAACTTTTAGCCATTTTTGTGAGAGAGGTGGTGAGGTCGCGCGATTAGCCCGCGACCCACGCTCCATCACCCACTCTTAGTTTTCAGTTTCTATTTTCGTGTTTTTAAGGGAAAATGGGTCTTTTCCTCCACCCTAACTCGTTGATAACAGATAATTAAAGCCCCAAGGAGCATTATTTGCCCCTTTATCCATAATTTCTCTCCAAGCCTCCCTCAAGAACAAACCCTAATCTCCATTAAAGAACTTCAAGACTCCATAACAATCTCTTCAAGAAAAACCAAGAATTAAGTTCCCTAATCGAAGAATATCAAGGAAAGCTTTCAAGATAATCTCCAAGGGTTTCAAAGTCAAGTTTTCTACATCAAATCAAAACTATTAAGGTGTGTGGGGTTATGAACAAGGATACTTCTTTCATTCTTATTCCCAAAACTAGCTTTTAAAGTTGAACTTACATGTATTTCAGTCTAGGGTTCATAACCAAAGATCATTATTTGAAATTTATGAAGTTACAAGTGATTTAAGTGTTGTATTGAATATCTACTTTCACTGTTTATGCGTGCGACTTGATTTCACACATTGAGAATTGAATTTCATTATCTTGACTAGAATTGTTAAAGTATTTCAATATTATTATTGTTGAGCATGAAGTTTGTTGTGATTTGACATGATTTTCAACCATGGGTTATAAGCCCTTAGTTTAAGCCTTGATATTTCAAGAAAGATGACGTTTAAGTATTCTTTGATAAGCATGTATCTATATTGTAAGCAAGATTTAATATTTTGATCCTCAGCTAAGATATGGAATCCACACATTTAGTCTTAATTACAGTTTAAAATAGACAGATGCAGGACTAGTTTTCATTATAAACCATTATGCTATTTTTAAGGTAGATTTCCTATAGAATGAGCATATGAGTAAGAGAGTAGTTGGTTAGAAGAACCTACCTTAATAGAAAAGAATAACAGAAAAGTTTTTAGAAGAAACTCCCCAAGTCCTAAAACAAAATAACAGAACAGCTTTTAGAAACTAAGTGTAAAGGCTCGCGATTTTATTCATATATTGTTTTATATAAGTCATTAGCTATGAGATTTCAGCTTTCAGTTTATAGATACAGAGGTGAGTCCTTTTACACTTAGCCTGCATGATTTGAAATTAGACTTAACTTCAGTCCTACTCAGTTCATTATCAGAAAGAGTAAAAGTACAGCTTTTAAAACAAGGTGTTATGGCTCACAAGTTAATACAGTATGCTTATTTCTCCTGATTTTTGATTTTCTGCTTTCAGTCATTCAAGCCAATGTGAGTCACTTACACTTAGCATGCAGATATTAAAAATTTGTTTGAATATTGTATTATTGTTTTACTTATGCATTCACCCCCATATGCTTAGTACATTCCAAAAGTACTGATCCACATACATTTATGTGGTGATTAACCGTGAGCATCTCTATCTACATCCCAACAGTTTGTGAGTCCTCATAGTATGAGGACCCATTTATTCAGATTTCCAGCTTCATACAGTATTTGATTTATTGTTTTTAGTTCATTTCGAGTCAGCTGGGGGTCTATCCCAGTGGCTCTCTAGTTAGTCGAAGTAGAGGCTTGTCTGACTACTAGTTATATTTCAGATTTCAAGTATTGGTTGTATAGACTTTTAAGTTAAATACTTTTAGACATTATTGTTAGTTAATCCAGTTCAGTTAAGATAGTATTCAGTATTTCAGAATTTTCACATGCCTAGATTACTTTATTATGAGTTCCAAATTTTGTAGAAGGCATACAAAGTTAGCTTGAGACTACTCGTTGTCTTAAGCACTGTGTGCCATCTCGGGACATATTTTTGAGGTGTTACAAACTTGGTATCAGAGCCTAAGGTTTAAAGAGTCCTAGGAAGTCAGACAAGCTGCATTATATAGAGTCTTAATCATGGGTGTGAAGTACGCCACATTTATGAGCAAGAGGATATGGAACGGCTCTGGTAATCATCCTTTTCTTTCATGATCTATCGTGCTTACAATTGTCTCTATCTGTTTTTAATTTGTGGTCTTACGTGACAGAATATACCTTCTCATTGAGCTAATACACATAGAAATAATAACCAGCCACCCCAGCCTATTGATCCTCTGAATAAGAATGTGTCCCATGCTAAATTTTAGGCTACCTTTCAGGTGTTAACCCAATTCATGACTACCAATGTTCAAGGAAACCATTAGTCTGCAGTACCAATTCAGTAAAATAGTGAGTTAGCTACAGCCAAAATTCATGAGTTCATGGGGATGAATCCGCCTGAATTCTTTTGGTCAAAGTAGGTGAGGACCCACAGCTCTACCTTGACGAGGTGAGAAAGATCAAACAAATTATGCATGTTATTTAGGAGGAGAGTGTAGAATTGGAATCCTATAGGTTGAAGGATATGGTATATGATTGGTTGGTTATGTGGAAGAATGGTAGAGGTGAGAATGCAACTGCTATGAGTTGGAAAATTTTTCAGGATACAGTTCTAGACAGGTTCTTTTTGCGTGAGCTGAGAGAAGCTAAGATAGAGGAGTTTATGAACCTAATGCAGGGCTCGATGATAGTGAAAGAGTACTACCTTAAGTTCAGCCAGTTGTCTAAGTACGCTCCCGACTTGATGGCTGACCCTATATCGAGTATGAGTAAGTTTGCTACTGAAGTATCAAGTTTAGTAATCAAGAATTATAGGACTACCATGCTTATTGGGGATATATATCTTTCTAGGCTGATGACTCATGCTCAACAGATTAAGGTAAAAAAGCTAACGGAGAGAGGGAGGGGAAATAAAAAGGCTAGAACCAGACAGTTTGAGTATGTCAAACAAGGTGTAGAGGGGGAAATCATTCATAGTTTTAGGGTCGCTCATCTATGCCAGTGCCATCTTCAGATAGTGCTCCCACACCCAAAACTAAGCAGGAGCAGTGGGGTAGAACTTCTATGTCCAGGTTTCAATGTAGTATGGGTGGAATTCCAAGTTATCCAACATATGCCAAGTATGATAAGAATCATCCTAGTGAGTGTTTATTGGGACAGAAAGGTTGTTATGGATATGGTAAGTTAGGTTACAGAATTAAAGAGTACTCATATGCTAAGTAGGAAAGCAAGGATGTTCGTCCCTAAACTCAGGACACTAGCACACCAGCTCCACTAGGTCGCCCAGCTCTACCTTAGGGTGCATTATCCAGTACCGGTGGCGGTCAGTGCTAGAATCAGTTCTATGTTTTACCATCCCATCGATAGAAGGATAATTCACTACATATTTTACTCGTATGCTTCATGTCTTTCATCTTGATGTTTATGTACTATTAGACCCAGGTTTAAATCTTTCTTATATGACTCTGTTGTTTGCGGTAAATTTCAGGGTAGGTCCTGAAAAGCTCTCTAAGCCCTTCCAAGTTTCCACCCCAGTGGGTGAGTCTGTTGCTGCCAAACGAATCTATAGAGAGTATCATATCACTGTCCTTCATAAGATTATATTAGAATACCAATAGAGTTAGACATGGTTGATTTTGACATCATTATAGGCATTGATTGGCTCTATTCCTGTTAGGGCTGTGCAAAACTAAACTGACCAATAAACCGAATTGATAAAAATGTTATTGGGTTATCAGGTTAACGGTATTTTATTGGATTTATAAAAAAATTTATTGGGTAAATGGTTCGGTATCGGTTTTAGCTTATTGGGTTATCGATTAAACCAATAACCCAATACGGACACACTAAGTTATTGTTTTATCCCTATTTATGTTATATATTTAAATCTCTCTCTCTCTTTATCTATCTATCTATATATATAGAGAGAGAGAGAGAGAGATGTGTATGTATATAGATTATATGCACTACTAATTCATAATTCAGTAATTCACGAAGGCTTAACCTACTCAGGGCAACAAAGGTACAATATAAAGTTTGGCTATTATCGTAATAAAAAGCTTGAAGCATTTATAGCTTCCAACAATTAGGATTCAATTTTTTTCCTAACTAACATTCAGTTCAAGTTTGAAGATTCTTGTAAACTAAAATGCATTGCATAAGTTTTGGCAGTAATTAAGATTTTATTTTTTTTATGTTAGTTGTTACTATTCCTATTTTATAAGTATTTTCTTATTGGTTAAACCAAAAATCGAACCGTTAAGGACCAATAACCGATAAACCGAAACCGATAAGAAAATATCTTATTGGTTGGTTATTGATTTTATATATTTAAAACCCAAACATTGATAAACCGAACTGATAACACAAAAAACCAAACCGAACTGACCGATGCACACCTCTAATTCCTGTTATACATCTATAGATTGTCGCACTCAAGTAGTGAATTTTTAGTTTACTAATGAATCAGTCTTTGAGTGGGAAGATAATTTAGTGTCTCCCAAAAGTCATTTCATATCTTACCTTAAGGCCAGAAAGTTGATATCAAAAGGGTGCATTTATTATTTAGTTCGAGTCAAAGACAATAAGTCTGAGACTCCAACAGTTCAGTCAGTCCGTCAATAAGTTTCCTTAATTTTTCCTCAATATTTGCAAGAGGTACCTCCCGAAAGAGAATAGAATTTGGTATTGATCTTCTTCCTGATACTCAATCTATCTCCATTCCTCCATATTGTGTGGCTCCAAATGATCTTAAAGAGTTAAAATAGCAGCTTAAAAACCTCTAAAACAAAGGTTTCATAAGGCCTAGTGTTTCTCCATGGGGTACTTCAGTCCTATTTATGTGTAATAAAGATGGCTCTCTTCGAATGTGCATTGACTACTACCTATTGAACGAAGTCACAATCAAAAACAAATATTCTCTTCCTAGTATTGATGACTTATTTGACCAGCTCCAAGGTGAAAGTTACTTCTCTAAGATAAACCTTAGATCCAGCTATCACCAGCTTAGAGTAAGGAAATGTGATATTCCAAAGATAGCTTTCAGAACCAGTTACTATCACTTTGAATTCCTAGTCATATCTTTTAGGCTAACAAATACCCCAGCAGCCTTCATGGACTTGATGGATCAAGTGTTCAAACAGTACTTAGAAATGTTGGTCATAGTCTTTATCGATGATATCCTTATCTATTCTCGTAGTGATGATGACCATGAAGACCATCTTAGGATTCTGTTGTAAACACTTAGAGATCACCAATTTTTTGCCAAATTTAGCAAATGTAAATTTTTGCTAAGATCATTAGCTTTCCTCGATCATATTATTTTCTGTGATGGCATTAGAGTTGTTCCTTAAAAGATCAAAGCAATAAGAAACTGGCCTAGACTTTCTTGGGCTTAGTTTGATATTACTGATGGTTTGTTAAGAGTTTTTCATCTATTGCATCCTCCATGTCTAGATTGACTCAAAAGAAAGTTAAGTTTCAGTGGTCAGATTCCTGTGAGAAAAGTTTCTTGGAGTTTGAGGCTTGACTCACTTCAGCCTCCATTTTGGTGTTACCTGATGGTACATATGGATTTGTTATCTATTATGATGCTTATAGAGTTAGTCTAGGTTATGTTTTGATGCAGAGAGGTAAGGTCATAGCTTATGCCTCGACACAGCTTAAGCCTTACAAAACGAACTATCCTACCCATAATCTTAAGTTATCTATTGTTATGTTTGCCTTGAAAATTTGGAGGCACTATCTTTATGGGGTGCATATTGATGAATTCATGGACCACAAGAGCTTGCAGTATGTGTATTCGCAGAGGGAGTTAAATCTTCTTCAAAGAAGGTAGTTAGAGTTGTTAAAAGATTACGACATGAGTGTTTTGTATCATCCAGGTAAGGCCAATATTGTAGTAATTCCCTTAGTAGATTATCGATGGGTAGTGTTGCTCATGTGGAGGGTGATAAGAAAGAATTAGTTTGGGAAGTTCACTGGTTGGCTAGATTAGGTATTCGATTGGTAGACTCAGTTGAGGGAAATGTTTGGGCTTAGAGTAGTTCAGAATCTTCTTTAGTTTCCAAAGTAAAAGTGAAACAAGATAAAGACTCCAGTTTGGTTAAGCTGAAGGGGTCAGTTAGAGATCAAAAGGTAGAGTTTTTATCCCAAGGGAGAGATGGTGTGTTGAGATACCAGAGTATACTATGCATATCGTATGTTAATGGTTTAAGGCAGCGGATGGCAGAAGTGCATAGTACGCGTTACTTTATTCACCCAGGAGCTACCAAGACATACCACAATCTACTGAAAGTCTATTGGTGGAGTGGTATAAAGAAAGATATTGCAGAATTTATGGCTAAGTGTGCTAATTGTAAGCAGTTTAAGGTGGAGCACCAAAGACTAGGTAGCACCTTGCAGGAGTTTAGTATTCCCATATGGAAGTGGGAAGAGGTGAACATGGACTTTGTGACAGGATTGCATCCTTTGTGTCATCAGCATGATTCGATTTGGGTTATTATAGATAGATTGAACAAATCAGCCTATTTCTTGCTAGTTCACACATCCTACATAACCGAAGACTATGCTAGACTGTATATCAGAGAGTTGGTCAGATTGCACGGAGTTCCTCTGTCCATCGTTTCAGATAGGGATACATATTTTACCTCTCACTTTTAGAAAGCCTTTTAGAAGGGTCTTGGCACCCAAATTCATCTCAGTTTAACTTTTCACCCTCAGATAGATGCTCAAGCAGAGAGGACCATTCAGACCCTAGAGGATATTTTGAGGTTGTATTTTCTTGACTTCAAAGGTAGTTGTATGATACTTGTTGTTGATTGAGTTTGCCTACAATAACAGTTACCATTCAAATATTCAGATGACCCCGTTCGAAGTTCTTTCTGGGAGGAGATGTAGATCACCTATTGATTGGTTTGAAGTTGGTGATTCCACTTTGATAGGGCCATATATGGTGTTTGAAGCCATGAAGAAAGTCCAGTTGATTTGAGAGAGGTTGAAAATAGCTCAGTCTTCAAAAATCTTATGTAGATGTGAGAAAAAAAGATCTTCCATTTAAATTCGATGATTTAGTTTATTTTAAGGTCTCAACCATAAAGGGGGTGAGGAAATTTGGCAAAATGGGGAAGCTTAGTCCTAGATATGTTAGCCCCTACAGAATATTGAGTCGTGTTGGGAAGGTAGCATATGAGCTTGAGTTGCCTGCAGACTTGTCATCAGTTCACCCAGTATTCCATGTATCCTTAATGAAGAAGTGTATGGGTGATTTAGTTGTTGTAGTCCCTCTAAAAAGCACATATATTCTTAATAGCCTTTCATACGAAGAACTTCTAATTGAGATTCTTGATCACCAGATTCGTAGACTAAGGAACAAAGAAGTTCCCTTGGACAAAGTCCTTTGGTGGAACCAATCTGTTGAGGATGCCACTTGGGAAGCAGAAGTACACATGTGAACCAAGTACCCTCACCTTTTCTCTGCAAACTCATACTTAGCCTAAGGTAACAGTCTTCCTTAGCTTATTTCTTTTCCAGTCTCAGTTCCAACCATGTGATTATCTTCATGTCATTTCATCCATTCACAGATTATTTCAGTCATTCATTATGTTTTAGATTCATTCATGTAGTTCTATTTTCAATTGTGCATGCTAGTATATAATCTCAGTTCCTCAGTATCCGCAGCTTAACTAGTATCATTCGAGGATGAATGTTCCCAAAGGGGAGATATTGTGAAACCTTGTGTTTTTAAGCTAGAATTCTAACCATTGTTCTGACATGTATAAACTTTAATCTCATGATTTGTATATTAATACATATATCATGATTATTATCCTAGTTTATGAAGTGCTCTCAAGGTGAAAGATGTTCATAGAATTTACTTAGAACAAAGTTCAGCTAAGATTCTTTGATTCGTTCAAAGTTTAGTATTTGATTCTACAAGGGTTTAATTTTAACATGTATACCTTTTGATATTAATAGAATTTTGCATATCAAGACCCATCAAATTGTACATAATTAAGTCAGATTTCCAAAGATACCAATTTTCCCTAAATCTGATACCCGAGCGAAAAGTTTTAGCTATTTTCGTGAGTGAGGCTGTGAGGTTGCGTGATTAGCCTACGACACATGCTCTATCACCCGCCCCTAATTTTCAGTTTCTATTTTCGTGTTTTTAAGGTCAAATAGGTATTTTCGTCCACCCTAACTCATCAATAATAGATAATTAAAGCCAGAAGGAGCATTATTTTCCCCTTTAACCATAATTTCTCTACAAGCCTCCCTCAAGAACAAACCCTAATCTCCATTCAAGAACTTTAAGACTCCATAACAATCTCTTTAAAAAAAAATAAGAATTATGTTCCCTAATCCAAGAATCTTAAGAAAAGCTTTTAAGATAATCTCGAAGGGTTTCAAAGTCAAGTTTTCTATATCAAATCAGACCTATTAAGGTATGTGGGGTTATGAAAAAGAATACTTCTTTCATCCTTGTACACAAAACTAGCTTTTAAATTTGAATTTACATGTATTTCAATCTAGGGTTCATATCCAAAGATCATTATTTGAAGTTTAAGAAGTTACAAGTGATTTAAGTGTTTTATTGAATATCTACTTTCACATGTATATGCATGAGACTTGATTTCACATATTGAGAATTGAATTTCATTATCTTGACTAGAATTGTTAAAGTATTTTAAGATTGTTATTGTTGAGCATGAAGTTTGTTATTATTTGACATGATTTTCAACCATGGGTTATAAGCCCTTAGTTTAAGCCTTGATATTTCAAGAAAGATGAAATTTAAGTATTTTTTGATAAGAATGTATTTTGAATTTAAGCAAGATTTGATCTTTTGATCCTCAGCTAAGATATGGAATCCACACATTTAGTCTTGATTACAGTTTAAAATAGACAGATGCATGATTGGTTTTCATTATAAACCCTTATGCTATTTTTAAGGTGGATTTCCTATAGAATGAGCATATAAGTAAGGGAGTAGTATTTAGCACCGAGTTGGGTATGTTTCTTAATATCACATGCCCCAGAACTGCGAGCTAACGTAGGTACAGATTTAGATTACTACCATTTATATGGATGCAGAAACAGATTGTGATCACTTACCTCAGGCTATACTCCTTGGCAAGAGTATGACACCTCTCTCCAATGTGAGGTTTTACCCTTAGGGGAACTAGACGTTGGCCACTACGATATCTCACACAGTGTATGTCGATTAGAAGAACCTCCCTAACAGAAAAGAATAACAGGAAAGTTTTTAGAAGAAACTTCTTAAGTCCTAAAATAGAATAACAGAACAGCTTTTAAAAACTAAGTGTAGAGGCTCACGATTTTATTCAAATATTATTTTACATAAGTCATTTGCTATGAGATTTTAGCTTTTTGTTTATAGATACAGAGGTGAGTCCTTTTACACTTAACCTACATAATTTAAAATCAAACTTAACTTCAGTCCTACTCAGTTCATCATCAAAAAGAGTAAGAGTACAACTTTTAGAACTAAGTGTTATGGCTCACAAGTTTTATACAGTATGCTTATTTCTCCTGATTTTTAATTTTTAGCTTTCAGTCATTCAAGCCAATGTGAGTCACTTAAACTTAGCATGCAGATTTTGAAAGTTTGTTTGAATATTGCTTTATTGTTTTACTTATGCATTCGCCCCCATATTGTTTAATAATGTAGGTTCATTTTTTAATAATGTAGGTTCAGGTTCTCATTTCCAGCAGCGTGATTGATCGCGAGCATCTCTATTTACATACCGATAGTTGGTGAGTCCTCATAGTTTGAGGACCCACTTATTCAGATTTCTATCTTCATGCAGTATTTGATTTGTTATTTTCAGACAAGCCGTGTTACGTGGAGTCTTGATCATGGGTGTGAAGCACGCCACATTTATGAGCAAGAGTCTATGGAATGACTTAGGGAAATTTCCTTTTATTTCATGATCTATCATGTTTACTGTTTTCTCTATCTTCTTTAATCTCGTGCTTTTACGTGATAGAATATGCCTCCTTGCTGAGCTAATGTACATAGAAATAATAACCAGTCACCCCAGCCTGTTGATCCTCTGAATGAGAATGTATCCCATACTAAATTTTGGGCTTCCTTTCAAGCGTTGGCCCAAGCCGTGACTGCCAATGTTTAGGACAATGATCAGGCTGCAGTCCCAATTTAGTAGAATGGTGCAGCTAGAATTTATGACTTCATGGGGATGAATCCTCCTGAATTCTCTAGGTCAAAAGTAGGTGAGGACCCATAGCTCTACCTTGATGAGGTGAGAAAGATCAAATAAATTATGCATGTTATTCAGGAGGGGAGTGTAGAATTGGCATCCTATAGGTTGAAGGATATGGTATATGATTGGTTGGTTATGTGGAAGAATGGTAGAGGTGACAATGCAACTACTATGAGTTGGCAAATTTTTCAGGATGTATTTCTAGATAGGTTCTTTTTGTGTGAGCTGAGAGAAGCTAAGATAGAGGAGTTTATGAACCTAATGCAAGGCTCGATGATAGTGAAAGAGTACTACCTTAAGTTTAGTCAGTTGTCTAAGTACGCTCCCTAATTGAAGGTTGACCTTAGATTGAGTATGAGTAAGTTTGTTACTGGAATATCTAGTTTTATATTTAAGAAGTGTAAGACTGTTATGCTTTTTAAGGATATGGATCTTGCTAGGCTGATGACTCATGCATAATATATTTAGGCAGAGAAGCTAAAGGAGAGAGGAGGGAATAAAAAGGCTCAAATCGGACAGTTTGAGTATGGCTAAACAAGGTTTGTAGGGGGAAATCATTCACAGTTTTAGGGTCACTCATCTATGCCAGCACCATCTTTAGATAGTTCTCCCACACCTAGAACCAAGCATGAGTAGCGGGGTAGAACTTCTATGTCTAGGTCTCAGAGTAGTGTGGGTGGAAGGCCCAGTTATTTGATATGTGCTAAGTGTAGTAAGAATCTCCTGGTGAGTGTTTTTTGGGACAGAAAGGTTGTTATGGATGTGGTAAGTTGGGTCATGGAATAAAAGAGTTCCCATATGCCAAGTAGGGAAGTAGGGATATTTTTCCCTAGACCTAGGACACTAGCGCACTAGCTCCATTAGGCCACCCAGCTCCCCCTTAGGGTGCATCATCGAGTACCGATGGTGGTAAGCACCAAAATTAGTTCTATGCTTCACCATCCCATCAGGAGTAGGAGAATTCACTAGATGTTGTTACTAGTATGCTTCATGTCTTTAACCTTGATATTTAAGTACTGTTAGACCCAGGGTCAAATCTTTCTTATATAACTCCGATGGTTGCGATAAATTTTGGGGTAGGTCCTAAAAAGCTCTCTAAGCCCTTCCTATTTTCGGCCGTAGTGGGTGAGTAAGTTGTTGCCAAATAATCTATAGAGAGTGTCCTATCATTGTCCATTATAACATTATATTAGCAGACCTAATAGAGTTAGACATGGTCAATTTTGGCTTCATTCCAGGCATAGATTAGCTTCATTCCTATTATTCATCTATACATTGTCATACTCGAGTAGTGAAGTTTTAGTTTCCTGATGTGTCAGTATTTGAGTTGGAAGGTAATTTAGTGTCTCCCAAAAGTCATTTCATAACTTACCTTAAGGCCAGAAATTTGATATCAAAAGGGTGCATCTAAAATTCAGTTCGATCCAAAGACACTAAGTCTGAGACTCCAAAGTTCAATCAATCCGTGTAGTCAATGAGTTTCCTAAATATTTTCCAGGGGTACCTCCCGACAGAGAAATGGAATTCGGTATTAATCTTCTTCCTGATATTCAGCCAATCTCTATTCCTCCATATCGTATGGCTCCATCTGAGCTTAAAGAGTTAAAAGAGTATCTTAAATACCTCTTAGAAAAATGTTTCATAAGGCCCAGTATCTCTCTTTAGGGCTCCAGTCTTGTTTGTGGATAATAAAAATGGCTCTCTCCGAATGTGTATCAACTACCGCCAGTTCATTAAAGTTACAATAAAAAACAATTATCCTCTTCCTAGGATTAATAACTTATTTGACCAGGTCCAAGGTGCAAGTTACTTCTCTAAGATAGACCATAGATCCGTCTATCACTAGCTTAGAGTAAGGGAATATGATATTCCAAAGGCAGCTTTTAAAACCTATTACGGTCACTTTGAATTCCTAGCCATGCCTTTCAAGCTAACAAATACCCCAGTATCCTTTATGGACTTGATGAATTGAGTGTTTAAATAGTACTTAGACATATTTTTCATAGTCTTTTTCGATGATATCCTTGTTTATTCTCGTAGTGAGGATGACCATGCAGACCATCTTAGGATTATGCTGCAAACTCTTAGAAATCACCAGTTGTTCGCCAAATTTAGCAAATGTGAATTTTTGCTAAGATCAGTAGCTTTTCTCATTCACATTATTTTCAGTGATGGCATTAGAGTTAATCCTCAAAAAATCAAAGCAGTATGAAAGTGGCCTAGACCCATCTCTCCATCAGACATCAGGAGTTTCTTGGGTTTAGCTGGCTATTATCAACGGTTTGTTGAGGGATTTTCATCTATTGCATCCCCCATGTCTAGATTGACTCAAAAGAAAGTAAAGTTTCAGTGGTCTGATTCCTGTGAGAAGAGTTTTCTGGAGTTGAAGGCTCAACTTACTTCAGCCCTCATTTTGGCGTTACCTGATGGTATAGATAGATTTGTTGTCTACTGTGATACATCTAGAGTTGGTCTGGATTGTGTATTGATGCAGAGAGGTAAGGTCATAGCCTATGCCTCTATACTGCTTAAGCCTTATGAAAAGAACTATCCTACCCTTGACCTTGAGTTAGCTCATGTTATATTTTCCTTGAAAATCTGGAGGCACTATCTTTATGGGGTGCATGTTGATGTGTTCACGGACCACAAGATCTTGTAGTATGTACTTTCACAGAGAGAGTTTAATCTTCATCAGAGAAGGTGGATAGAGTTGTTTAAAGATTATGACATAAGTATTTTGTATCATTCGGGTAAAGCCAATATTGTGGCAGACACCCTTAGTAGATGTTGATGGGTAGTGTTGCTCATGTGGAGGGTGATAAGAAAGAATTAGTTCGGGAAGTTCACTGATTAGATAGATTAGGTGTTCATTTGGTAGACTCAGTTGAGGGAAATTTTTGGGTTCAGAGTAGTTCAGAATCTTCTTTAGTTTTCATTTGGCAGACTCAGCTGAGGGAAATTTTTGGGTTCAGAGTAGTTCAGAATCTTCTTTAGTTTCCAAAGTGAACGAAAAGCAAGATAAGGACTCCAGTTTGGTTAAACTGAAGGGGTCAATTAGAGTTTAGAAGGCAGAGGTTTTCTCCCAAGGGGGAGATGGTGTGTTATATACCAGAGTAGACTATGCATGTCATGCATTGATGGTTTAAAGTAGTGGATTATGGATGAAGCACATGGTGTATGTTACTCTATTCACCCAAGAGCCACCAAGATGTACCGTGATTTGCAGGAAGTCTATTGGTGGAGTGGTATAAAGAAAGATATTGCAGAATTTATGGCTTAGTGTGCCAATTATAAGTAGGTTAAGGTGGAGCACTAAAGACCAGGTGGTACCTTGCAGGAGTTTAGTATTCCCACTTGGAAGTGGGAAGAGGTGAACATCAACTTTGTGACAGGATTACCTCATTCGCTTCATCGGCATGATTAGATTTGGGTTATTGTAGACAAATTGACGAAATTACCCAATTTATTACCAATTCACACGTCCAATACAGCCAAATACTATGCTAGACTATATATCAGAGAGTTGGTCATATTGCACAAAGTTCCTCTGTCCATCATTTCAGATAGGGGTACTCAGTATACCTCTCACTTTTGGAAATCCTTTCATAAGAGTCTTGGCACCTAAGTTCATCTTAGTTCAGCTTTTCATGCTTAGAAAGATAGTCCAATAAAGAGGACTATTCAAACCCTAGAGGATATATTGAGGGCGTGTGTTCTTGACTTCAAGGGTAGTTGGGATAAGCACTTGCCGTTGATCTAGTTCACCTATATTAATAGTTACCATTCTAGTATTTAGATGGCCTCATTCAAGGCTTTTTATGGGAGGATATGTATATCACCTATCAATTGGTTTAATGTGGGTGAGACCACTTTGATAGGGCAAGATGTGGTGTTTAAAGCCATGTAGAAAGCTCCATTAATTCGAGAGAAGTTGAAAATAGCTCAGAGTCATCAGAAATCTTATGTTGATGTAAGAAGAAGATATTTTGCATTTGAAGTCGATGACTTAGTTTATTTAAAAGTTTCACCCATGAAGGGGGTGAAGAGTTTTTGAGAAAAAAGGAATCTTAGTCCCCGATATGTCGGCCCCTACAGAATATTGAGTCGTGTTGGAAAGGTAGCATATAATATTGAGTTGCTTGCAGACTTGTCATCAGTTCACCCAGTTTTCCATGAATCCTTATTGAAGAAGTGTATGGATGATTCAGTTGTTGTAGTCCCTCTAGAAAGAACAGATATTCAGAATAACCTTTCATACGAAGAACTTCCAGTTGAGATTCTTGATCACCAGATTTGTAGACTAAGGAACAAAGAAGTTCCCTTAGTCAAAGTCTATTAGCGAAATCAATCCGTT
The DNA here is from genome assembly GCF_002878395.1 of Capsicum annuum. Taxonomy (NCBI): domain Eukaryota; kingdom Viridiplantae; phylum Streptophyta; class Magnoliopsida; order Solanales; family Solanaceae; genus Capsicum; species Capsicum annuum. Next base: position 122,406,100 of record NC_061113.1, read on the forward strand.
GAGGGTGCCACTTGGGAAGCAGAAGCATATATGCGAACCAAGTACCCTCATCTTTTCTCAACAAACTCAGACTTAGCATAAGGTAATAATCTTTCTTAGTTCATTTCTTTTCCAGTGTCAGTTCCAGCCATGTGATTATCTTCATGTCATTTCATGCATTCACAGATTAGTTCATTCATTCATTATGTTTTAGATTCATTCATCCAGTTATGTTTTCAATTGTGCATGCCAGTATATAATCCAAGGGGGAGATATTGTGACACCTCGTATTTTTGTGCAAGAATTCTAATTGTTGTTCCTATGTGTACAAACTTTATTCTCATGATTTGTATATTAATACATGTGTCATGATGATTATCTTAGTTTATGAAGTGCTCTCGAAGTGAAAGATGTTCATAGAATTCACTTAGAATAAAATTGAGCTAAGAGCCTTTGATTCGTTCAAAGTTTAGTGTTTAATTTTACAAGAGTCAACTTTTAACGTGTATACCTTTTGATATACATAGAATTTTGCATATCAAGACCCATCAAATTGTTGATAATTGAGTCAGCTTTCCAACGATACCAATTTTCCCTTAATACGATACCCCAATGAAAAATGATATCCATTTTTGTGAGAGAGGTAGTAAGGTAGCGTTATTATCCCATGATGCACGCTCCATCACCTGCCCTTAATTTTTAGTTTCTTTTTCTGCATTTTTAAGGGCAAACGGGTCTTTTCCTCCACCCTAACTCCTCCATAACAGATAATTAAAGCCCCAAGAGCATTATTTTCCCCTCTATCCATAATTTCTTTCTAAGCCTCTCTCAAGAACAACCCCTAATCTCCATTTAAGAACTTCAAGACTCCATAACAATCTCTTCAAAAAAAACAAGAATTAAGTTCCCTAATCCAAGAATCTCCAGAAAAGCTTTCAAGATAATCTCTAAGGGTTTTAAAGTCAAACTTACTACATCAAATCTAACCTATCAAGGTATGTGAGGTTATGAAGAAGGATACTTCTTTCATCCTTGTGCCAAAAACTTACTTTTAAAGTTGAATTTGAATGTATATCAGTCTAGGGTCCATACCCAAAGATCATTATTTGAAGTTTATGAAGTTGCAAGTGATTTAAGTATTGTATTGCATATCTACTTTCACATGTTTATGCATGAGACTTGATTTCACATATTTAGAATTGAATGTCATTTTCTTGACTAGAATTGTTAAAATATTTCAATATTATTATTGTTGAGCGTGAAGTTTGTTATGATTTGAGATGAATGTTCCCATATTGTAAGACCTTACAAAATTCTAAGCTTAACTCAGCCCTTAAAGCTTGATAAGGGGTCCCATACTTAGAAATTTCAGCTAAGTATTTACACTTAGAATTTATTTTTAGCCTCATAAGTTGGTAATCCTATCTCCCTACCCTGGAGACCCTAAAGTATCTATTTTTAGGTTGATTCATGATTAGGTATGTCAGTAGGTGTTCTCGAGCAAGTTTTTGATTTTTCGAACATCGTTTGAATCACGTTTGGAAGTCCAAACGAATGGATCAACGCGATCATGATACACTGCATCTCCTATCGCACTGATAAATATTTTTCCCAGCTCCCAGTGTCAATTTCCAATGAGCCAAAGTGGACTCGATGCGGTGCTTCATCCATCGTATTAACCCAATCAATGCGGAGCAACGGGCTGTGTGTCACTGGAGCCGTTGTCAGTCATTAAAACTTCATGTCCATTAGGGTAGTTGGGACATCTTTCCACCCATATTCAGCCCCAAAAACATGAAATTAATCACTCACAGGGTAAAAACATTCATTATGTCTCCCAAATTACTCAACAACAAAACCCTAGGAGATTTAATTTCAATTCAAGCTTCAAGAAATTCACCATCAACCTTCATTAATTCAAGTACCAAGGTATGTGAAGTGTTCATCCAAGGGTTTCCTTCCACCCTTGGAGTTCAAGAAACCCTTTTATAGATTTCATGTTGGATTTGAATGCAATCTTGATTAAGATGTTAAATGGGTTCTCAATTCTATGATTTATCAAAAAGTCTATGAAAACTAGTTAATTGTGGATTGAATTATGTGAACTTCATATTGAACTCTTGAATTACAAGTTGAATATAGTATCCATGATAGTATTACATGTTTATTGATAGGTGAAATACCCATGCTCCCCAAGTGTTTGTCAAAATGCTTATGTGAATTGACTAGTGCAAGCATGACATGTTATTATGTGATTTCATTCATACACAAGCTCATGTATATCAAGTGTTTGACAAAAATGTCTTAATGAATACATTATTAGTAAGCAAGTACTAGTATGCTACTAAAGTCATGCAGTATGTTACTTTTCATATTATAGAGTCCTGAGGGTATTCAATACACGAAAATCTAGTTGTTTACCTAGAGCTACAGTAGTTAAAGAACAGTATCAGTAGTGTCACAAATAGTAATACTCAGTAATCAGTTCCAGTCTTAATTCAGTAGTCAGTTCAGAACTCAGTGAACTCAGTTCAGTTCAATTAGATAATACAATCAGTAACAGTTTAGTAAAGCCTGGTACAGTTTAGAAATTAGTTCAGTGTCTATTTAGTTGGGAGTAAAAGTTAGCATCGAGCAAACCCAAGGATTGGGGCATTCCTACCATCATAGGGTTTGACCCTTAGTAGCAATCCCTAAGTTATAGAACTACGTAGCCAGCATAGGTTGAGATATGTTTCTACCAGACTAGGGTTGATACATCTCACATGAGTTTTCCTGCCAGCAAGGGTTGACAAAAGTCCTTCCTATTAGAGTGGGTTAACTCACTGCTTATCTTTACCCATGGCACGGTATTGATACCCTTCCAACTGGGGTTACAGGTTGTACCCCAATCTATTTAGAGAGGGGCACAGTTTTAGTTTTAGTCTTAGCATAGAACTCAGTTCAGTTCTATATATTCAAGACTGTCAGACACAGTCACCTAGCTCAGTGTAGAACTCAGTTCCATTCTACAGAATCAGGACTGTTAGAAATAGTCATTCAGTTATCAGTACTATATTATCAATAAACTGAGATATCAATTAATCAGTATTCAAAACTGAGTATCCAGTTTTAACATGATCTCCATTATAGTTTATGTATTTATGCATGTACTCTCATTCAGTTATGTCCATGTTACTCAGTTAGTTATTGTCCATACATATGAACCCATGAATATCAGCCTACCTAACTTAGCATACTAGTACATTCAAAGTACTTAAGTATTCTTTTATTTTATGCCATGATGTCTTTTATCATTGGTTCAGATGCACGGGCTTCTGACCACATTTAGCAGCCCAGATTATCAGCAGCAGATTTAGTGGTGAGTCCTTATAGTTCGAGGATGATGTTATCTTTTAGTATTTCAGTAGTTCAGCATTCAATAGACGGAGTTAGTTGGTTACTTGTCCCATCAACTCCATATTCAGACAGTTTGAGGCTTTCAGACTAGAGTATTTCAGACAGATATTCAGTTTTCAGTATTTATTTATCAGCATTCAGTATTTGTTTTTAGTTGTGAACCTTATGGCGACTTTAGCCTAATTTCCGCATTTATTTTAAAAATATTATTATTACTATGTGATTATTCAGTGCTCACAAAAAATATTAGTCATGGGTTAGCTTGTGGTCCTTCAGGGTCGTAAGTATCGTGTAGCGTCTAGGGTACAGACTCGAGGTGATACAAAATTTGCATCAGAGCCTAAGGTTCAACAGTCCTAGGAAATCTGAAAGTTGCTTCTAGTAGAGTCTTGTACATGGGTGTGTAGCACACCACACTTATGGACAAAGGGTTATTAGATGTTTTTAGGAAAAGTTTCCCTTCTTTCAGTATTCATGTCATGCGAGTGAGCATGAGCTTAAGTACCACTCTCAGTCTAATCCTTTTTTTCCTTCCGATTACAGAACATGCCTCCCAAGAAGAACAAAAGAAGAATAGGAAATCAGCCAGCCCCTTAGCCCATTCAGGCAGATCCTCTGGACGATCATGTCTCCTATGCAGAATTTAGGGATGTATTTACTACTCTAGCTAATTCTATAGTAGCCCAAAATAAATGCCCAGTTTCCATTCTGGCCCAATACTACTGCAGCTAGGATTTGGGACTTCAGCCAAATAAACCCTCCATCTGTTACTGGGTCTAAGTCAGATGAGGAACCACAGGAGTTACTTGATCAGGTGCAAAAGGTTAAAGATATTATGGGTGTGACTGCAAGTGATAGTGCTGAGTTAGCCACATATCAGTTATAGGATATGGCTCACTCATCTTTCAAGCAGTGGAAGGCAGAGAGGGCCGCAAATGTAGGATCCATAGAATGAGAGGAGTTTGCCACTACTTTTCTTGATAGGTTCTTCCCACTGGAGTTGAGGGAATCTAAGGTTTTGGAGTTTATTAATCTGAATTAGGGCAACATGACAGTGCTAAAGTTTTCTCTTAAGTTTACTCAGTTAGCCAGATATACCCCTCACGTGGTAGCACATAGAAGATCAAAAATGAGTAAGTTTGTGTCGGGTGTGTCTAATAGTGTGGTCAAGGAGTGTAGGACCGCAATGATGATTAAGGAGATGGACATATCCAGGCTTATGGTCCATGCTCAACAAATATAAGAGACTAAGAATAAAGATTAGGAGAGGGAGAACAAGAGAGCGAGAACAGGTAGCTTCAACTTCAATCAGCCTAAGTCAAAGAGTGGTAATCGTTCTTAGTTCCACCCAAAATCTTCAGTTCCAGCTTTGTCCTCATCCAGTGCACCAGTGCTGAAATTCATAGATGGCAATAGAGATAGAGCATCAGGCCCTAAAACCTAGGGTAGTGTTAGTAGTGCTCGAACAAATCCTTTTTGCTAGAGATGTGGCAGAAACCATCAGGGTGTCTGCAAAAATGGCAATGATGTGTATTTCAGATGTGGTAAGCCAGGACATAAGATCAAAGAGTATGTTTAAATGGGTTCTTAGAGTCAGCATAATCATCCCCCAGCTCAGTTCGGTCACCTCAACTAGCAGGGTGTCGCTTCTAGTACCACCAGTGGGCAATGCCCAAATAGACTCTATGCACTTCAGTCTCAATAAGATTAGGAAATCTCTCTTGATGTGGTCACTAGTACATTACAAGTTTATCATTTATATGTTTATGCTTTGCTAGATCCAAGAGTTTTTTCCCTTTGTAACTCCTTATATAGCCGTTGACTTCAGAGTCAGTCCTAAAATTCTAGCAGAGCCTTTCTCAATTTCTACCCCGGTAGGTAAATCTATCATAGCCTAGAGGGTATATAGGAACTTTTTAGTTATGGTATCTCAGAAAGTTAGTTTAGTAAACTTAGTAGAGCTAGAGATGATAGATTTTGATGCCATTCTCGATATGGATTGGCTTCATTTATGCTATGCTTTAGTTGACTATAGAAACAGCATTGTTCAATTTTAGTTTCTAAATGAACCTGCCCTAGAGTAGAGGGGTAGTACTTTAGCACTTAAGGGTCAGCTTATTTTGTACATTAAGGCGAGGAAAATGATATATAAGGGATGTGTCTAGCATCTTGTTCGGGTTCAAAACTCTAGTTCAGAGACCCCTAATCTTAAATCAGTGTCAGTAGCATGTGAATTCCCAGATGTGTTTCTAGAAGATCTTCCTGGAGCTTCTCCCGAGAGGGAAATTGACTACAGAATAGACCTTTTTCAGATACTCAGCCCATTACAAAGTAGCTCTAGCAAAACTCAGAGAATTAAAAGAATAGTTGAAGGATCTCCTATATAAGGGATTCATCAAACCTAGTATATCCCCATGGGGTGCACCAGTCCTATTCGTGCATAAAAAAGATGGTTCTCTTAGAATATGTATAGACTACCGTCAGCTAAATAAAGTCATGATTAAGAACAAGTATCCACTTTCAAGAATTGACGACTTATTTGACCAACTTTAGGGTGTCAACTACTTTTCTAAGATAGACCTCAGGTCAGGCTATCATCATCTTAAAGTCAAAGAATGTGACATTCTGAAGACAGCTTTCAAAACTCAGTATGGTCACTTCGAATTCCTAGTTATGTCATTTGGTCTTACCAATTCCCCAACAACTTTTATGGACTTGATGAACCGTGTGTTCAACCAGTACTTGGACACGTTTGTCATTGTCTTCATTGATGGCATCCTTGTCTACTCCCGCAGTAAGCATGACCATGCAGACAATCTCAAAATAGTGTTACAGACCCTCAGAGCCCATCAGTTGTTCACTAAATTTAGTAAATATGAATTTTGGCTAAGGTCAGTAGCTTTTCTTGGTTATATCACTTCCGGTTATGGCATTAGAGTTGATCCTCAAAAGACCGAAGTAGTGAGAAACTAGCCCAGACTCATCTTTCAATTAGATATCAGGAGTTTCTTGGGCTTGGCTGGCTATTACCGATGGTTTGTTGAGGGATTTTTTTCTATTGAATCCCCTATGTCCAGACTAACTCAAAAGAAAGTCAAATTTCAGTGGTCAGATTCTTGTGAAAAGAGTTTTTAGGAGTTGAAGACTAGACTCACTACATCTCCAATTTTGAATCTACCAGATGGTTCAGATGGGATTATGGTATATTTTGCTACTTCCAGAGTTAGTTTAGGGTGTGTTGCATTACCGGGGTTGACTATGTGTACCAGGCGTAGATGACTTAAGGCAGCGGATTCTTACAAAAGCACATGGTATGCTCTACTCAATTCACCTAGGGGCCACCAAGATGTACCGCAACTTGTGAGAGGTCTATTGGTGGAGTGGGATAAAGAGAGATATTGCAGAGTTTGTAGCTAAGTGCTCAACATGTCAGTAGGTTAGAATCGAGCATCAGAAGCCTAGTGGGTCTATGCAGGAGTTTAGTATTCCCACTTAGAAGTAGGAGAAGGTGAATATGGATTTTATGACGGGTTTGCCCCATACTCGTCGTCAGCATAATTCGATTTGGGTCATTGTGGATAGGATGACCAAATCAGATCATTTCTTACCAGTCCATACTTTTTATTCAGTCGAGTAGTATGCAGAGCTCTATGTTAGAGAGTTGGTCAAATTACATGGAGTTCTATTTTCCATCATCTCAGATAGAGGTACGCAGTTCACATCTCATTTTTGTAAAGCCTTCTAAAAGGCTCTAGGTACCTAAGTTCACCTCAGTATATCATTCTACCCTCAGATAGATAGTCAAGCAGAAAGGACCATTTAGAATTTGGAATATACGTTAAAGGCGTATGCCATTTACTTTAAGGGTAGTTAGGATGACCGCTTACCTTAGATTGAGTTTGTATATAATAACAGTTACCATTCCAGCATTCAGATGGCTATGTTGTAGGTGCTCTATGGGAGGATATGTAGATCTCCCATTGGTTGGTTTGAAGTGGGTGAGCCACAGTAGTAGGTCCTAACTTGGTATTTGATACCTTAGAAAAAGTTTAGTTGATCAGGGAAAGCCTTAATACAGCTCAGAGCTGGCAGAAATCGTATGCTGATGTGCGAAGAAAGGATCTCGAGTTTCATATTGGGGATTTTATGTATTTGAAAATCTCTCCTATGAAAAAAGTGAAGAGGTTTGGCAAGAAGGGGAAGCTCAGTCCCTGGTATATTGGTCCTTATTGAATTCTCAGTCATTTCAAAAAGAAAGCTTACGAGCTTGAGTTGCCTTTAGATTTAGTTTCAATCCATCCAGTGTTTCATGTCTCCTTGCTAAAGAAATGCATAGGTGACTCAGCAGCCATAGTCCCTATAGAGGGAATAGATGTTCAGAACATCCTCTCTTATGAAGAGATCCCAGTTGAAATCCTTGATCGTCATATTCGTAGACTGAGGAACAAAAAGTCCCTCTAGTCAAAGTTCTTTGGTGGAATCAGTTTGTTAAGAGAGCTACTTGGGAAGCAGAAACAGATATACGGACCAAGTATCCTCACCTCTTCTCCATAAACTCAGATTCAGCTTAAGGTAATAGTTTTTCTTGAATTTACTAAGTTCCATATTCAAATTTCCTGTATGAGTTAGATATCGGTTTAGTTACATAGCATACGCATATCACGTATACCCTCACAAAATAGCTTAGTCATAGGTTATGTCCTTAGAATTTAGTCAGGTTTCAGTCATGTATGTTCGTATAAAAATTCAGTGTATCAGTAGTTTCAGTCATGAAATTATGCTTCAGTTATGCATGTTTAGTAAACAAGTTTAGTCAATCAGTATTCTCAGCTTAGTCAATCTCATTCGAGAATGAATGTTCCCAAGGGGGAGATATTGTAAGACCTCACAAAATTCTAAGCTTAACTCAGCCCTTAGAGCTTGATAAGGGATCCGAACATACTTAGAAATTTCAGCTAAGTGTTTACACTTAGAATTTATTTTTAGCCTCATAAGTTGATGATCCTATTTCCAGACCTTGAAGACCTTAAAGTATCAATTTTTAGGTTATTTCATGATCAGGTATGTCAGTAGGAGTTTTCGGACAAGTTTTCAATTTTTCAAACATCATTTGAATCATGTTTGGAAGTCCAAACCAGTGGATTAATGCGATCTTGATGTGCCGCATCTCCTATCATGTTAATAAATGTTTTTCCCAGCTCCCAGTGTCAATTTCCAATGAGCTGATGTGGACTCAATGCGGCGCTTCGGCCATCGCATCGACCACATAGATACAGCACGTTGGGCTGTGCGTCACTAGACTCGTTTTCAGTCATTAAAACTTCATGTCCATGAGGGTAGTTGGGCTATTTTCCCACCCCTATTCAGCCCTTAAAACACAAAATTAATCACTCCTAGGGCAAAAATAATCATTATTTCTCTCAAATCACTCAAGAACAAAACCCTAGGAGATCTAATTTCAATTCAAACTTCAATAAATTCACCATCAACCTTCATTAATTCAAGTACCAAGGTGTGTGAAGTGTTCATCCAAGGGTTTCCTTCCACCTTTGGAGTTTAAGAAACCCTTTTAAATTACAAATTAAATAATTTCATAGATTTCATGTAGGATTTGAATGCAATTTTGATTATGATGTTAAATGGGTTTTCAATTCCATGATTTATCACAAATTCTATGAAAACTACTTAATTGTGGATTGAATTATATGAACTTCATGTTGAACTTTTGAATTACAAGTTGAATGTAGTATCCATGATAATATTACATGTTTATTAGTAGGTGAAATACCCATGCTCCCCAAGTGTTTGTCAAAATGCTTATGTGAATTGACTAGTGCAAGCATGACATGTTATTATGTGATTTCATTCATGCACAAGCTCATGTATATCAAGTGCTTTACAAAAATGCCTTAATGAATGCATTATTAGTAAGCAACTACTATATATTACTAAAGTCATGCAGTATGTTACTTTTCATATTATCGAATCCTGAGTATTCAATACCCGAAAATCTAGTTGTTTACCTAGAGCAATAGTAGTTACAAAATAGTCTTAGTAGTGTCACGAATAGTAATACTCAATAATCAGTCCCAGTATCGATTCAGTAGTCAGTTCAGAACTCAGTGAACTCAGTTCAGTTCAGTTAGATAGTAAGATTAGTAACAATTAAGTCAAGCCTAGTACAGTTTAAAATTTAGTTCAGTGTCTATTTAGTTGGGAGTAAAAGTCAGCACCGAGCGAACCCAAGGATGGGTTCATTCCTGCCAACATAGGGTTTGACCCTTAGTAGCAATCCCTGAGTTACAGAACTACATAGCCAGCATATGTTAAGATATCTTCCTACTAGACTAGGGTTGATATGTCTCACATGAGTTTTCCTGCCAGCGAGGTTTGATGAAAGTGCTTTCTATCAGAGAGGGTTAACTCACAGCTTATTTTTACCCGGGGCACGGTATTGACACCCTTATAACTGGGGTTACAGGTTGGACCCTAATAAATTTAGAGAGGGGCAAGTTGGTTAGATAACTATCTCCCACAGTTTTAGGTTCAGTCTCAACATAGAACTCAGTTCAGTTCTACAGATTTAGGACTGTCAGACACAGTCACCTAGCTCAATATAGAACTCAGTTCTATTCTATAGAATCAGGACTATCAGAAATAGTCACTCAGTTATCAGTACTACAATATCAGTAAACTCAGATATCAGTTAATCAGTATTCAAAACTTAATATACAGTGTTAACATGATCTCAATTATAGTTTATATATTCAGGCATGTACTTTCATTCAGTTACATCCATGTTACTCAGCTAGTTATTGTCCATGCATATGAACCCATGCATATCAGTCTACCTTACTTAGCATACTAGTATATTCAAAGTACTGACCCATACTTTTCTTTTGTGCTATGATATCTTATATCATAGGTTTAAATGCACGGGCTCTTGACTGCACTTAGCAGCCCAGATTATCAACAGCATATTTAGAGGTGAATTCTCATAATTCAAGGACGATGTTATCTTTCAGTATTGTAGTAGTTCAGTATTCAATAGATGGAGTTAGTTGGAGACTTGTCTCATCAAATTCATATTCAGACAGTTAGAGGCTTTTAGACTAGAGTATTTTAGATAGATATTCAGTTTTCAGTATTCATTTATCAGTATTCAGTATTTATTTTTAGTTGTGAACCTTATGGCGACTTTAGCCTAATTTTTGCATTTATTTCAGTATTATTATTATTACCGTATGATTATTCAGTGCTTATAGAAGATATCAATCATGGGTTAGCTTGTAGTTCTTTGAGGTTGTAAGCGTCATATAGCGTTTGGGGTACAGACTCGAGGCATTACACTTTTCCAGTGGCTCTCTAGTTAGTAGATGTAGAGGCTTATCCGAGTGCAAGTTATATTTTAGATTTTAAACAGCCTAGTGCAAGTTATATCCGAGGCTTTCCCAGCCTAGTTATCTTGTTCGTTGTCTATACTTTTAAGTTAAATATTTTCAAACATTATGTTAAGTTAAATCTAGTTCAGTTCAGACAGTATTTAGTATTTCAGTATTTTCATATGCCTAGATTGCATTATTATGAGTTCCAGATTTTGTAGACGGCTTACAGGATTAGCTTTAGACTACTTATAGTCTTGAGCATCGTGTGATATCTCGGGACATATTTTTCATACATTACATCTTGTGTCTCCAGTCAAGTCAGGGTAGTTCTGTTTCTCCTTCTTATTAGGTTACCCGAGGTTGTCAATTCATTAGGTTGAATCCCCAAACCTTCACAGGCTCTAAGCTTGAGGAGGACCCCTAAGGATTTATTGATGAGATGGAGAAGATTTTCTAAGTGATGCATGCTACTAATGTAGAGGGTGTTGAGTTTGTCACATATCAGTTGAAGAATATGGCATATTAGTGGCATGAGAAGTGAGAGTAATCAAGTGGTGATGAGGCTGAGCAGGCTATGTAGGAGGAGTTCTCTGGTGCCTTCCTTGATTATTTCTTTCCTCAAGAGTTAAGAGAAGCTGATACAGAGGAGTTTATAAATCTGAAGTAGGGTAGGATGAGTGTAAAGGAGTATGCTTTAAAATTTCATCAGTTATCTCATTATGCTTTGGAGTTAGTGCTCAGTATGAGGCCTATAATAAGGAATTTTGCTTCTAGTTTATCTCGTGACTTGGTATTGGAATGTAAGTCTACTATGTTGAACAAGGACATAAACATCTCCAGGCTTATGGTGTATATACAGCAAGTAGAAATGGTGAAGAAATGGTCTAGACCTATGACTCCGACCGACATTAGGAGCTTTTTGGGCTTGGTAGGGTACTATAGGAGGTTTGTGGATAGTTTCTCTTATATTGCTACTCCATTGACTAGATTGACTCAAATGACGATTAAGTTTTTCAGGTCCAATGCTTGTGAGGGTAGCTCTAAGAAGTTAAAGGACAAGCTAACTTCTGCTCCAATTTTGACCCTGCTCGAGGGTACTAACTGATTTTTGTGTATTTTGATGCATCCCATGTGATACTGGGTTGTGTTTTAATACAACATGGTAAGGTGGTGGCTTATGCTTCCATACAACTTAAGGTTCATGAAAAGAATTATTTAACTTATGATTTGGAGTTGGCGGTTGTGGTTTTTTCTTTGAAGATATGGTGCCATTATTTGTATAGGGTGCATATAGACATCTATTCAGATTATAAAATCCTATACTATGTGTTTACCTAGAAGGAGTAATATTCGACAGAGGCAATGGCTTGAGTTACTAATGGACTATAACAAAAGCCTTCACTACCATCCAGGTAAACATAATATGGTTGTTGATTCTCTTAGCTGGTTTTCCATAAGTAGTTTATCTCATATGGGTGAGAAAAAGAGAGGATTGGTGAAGGATATTCACCAGCTAGCTAACTTGGGAGTTTTTCTTTTAGACTTTGAAGATGGAGGGGTAATTGTGCAAGAAGTGGTTAAATCATCTCTTGGTATTGATATGAGGGAGAAATAGGCTTTGGATCCCATTTTTATAAATATTAAGAATGAGGTAAGGACTTTAAGATCTATAGAGATGGTATCTTAAGGTACTAAATAAGTTGTGTGTTCTTGATGTTGATGGGTTATGATAGAGGATTTTAACTAAGGCTCATGATTTGAGGTATATAATTTATCCAGGTGCGACAAACATGTATCATAATTTGAATGAAATCTATTGGTCAAACAATATAAAGAGAGATATGGCTAACTTTGTGGTTAAGTTTATTGTGTATAAGCAAGTGAAGTTTGAGCACTTGAGTCCGGCAGCATATCTTAAGAGATTGATTTGTCCATATGGAAGTAGGAGATGATCAATATAGATTTTGTTACGAGTCCTCTATGATATTGCAATCAGTATGATTTGATTTGGGTCATTGTGGATAGGATGACTAAGTCCGCTCATTTCTTTCTTGTGAGGACTACTTAGTCTGGAGAGGATTATGCTAAATTATTCATTGAGGATATAGTCAGATTACATGGAGCATCGGTGTCTATTATTTTGGATCAAGGTACGTAATTCTTTTCTTACTTTTGGTGTTCGTTTCAGAAAGGTTTGGGTACTAAGGTAAATCTTAGCACGTCTTTCCACCCATACACGGATGGACAAGAAAAATAGACTATTTAGACTTTGGAAGATATGTTAAGGGCTTGTGTGATTGATTTTAGAAGTAGTTGGGTCAATTACTTACCTCTTATTAAGTTTGTGTATAATAATAATTATCACTCGAGTATTTAGGTGGCTCCTTTTGAGACTTTATATAGTAGGAGGTATAGGTCTCCTATTGGGGGGTTCAAGGTTGGTGAGACTTAATTGTTTGGTCCTGACTTGGTTCACCAAGCCATAGAAAAGGTAAAGATGATTAGGGATAGGCTTAAGATCGCTCATAGTCACAAAAAGTACTATATGGATTTGAGGCAAAGAGAGTTGGAGTTTGTGGCTGATGATTGGGTGTTCTTAAAAGTTTCTCCTACGAAAGGAGTAATGAGGTTTAGAAAGAAAGGGAAGCTCAGTACCTATTATGTTGTTCCTTATCTGATATTAAGGAGAGTTGAAAATGTTGCCTTTGAATTTGAGTTGCCTGCCAGTTTAGGTTCTATTCACCCGATTTTCCTTGTGTCGACGTTGAAAAAGTGTGTGGGTGATCCTCCTTTGATCGTCTATTCAGAAAGTGTTGGTATTTTAGACTCCATGTCTAATAAGAAAGTCTTGATTGAAATTTTAGAGAGGAAAGTTCATTGGTTGATGACAACAGATGTGGCTTCAGTAAAAGTCCTTTAGAGGAATCAAAAGTTAGAAGAAGCTACGTGGGAAGCAGAAGAGGACTTGAAGTCAAAATATCCATTTTTGTTACTCGCGTTGGATGGAAGAGTTTGAGTTATGATTTCTCTTTTTCATCTTATCATTATTAGAATGTTTTTTTATGGTTTTGTGGTTGTATTCCGTCTTGTATTTGTGCTAAGGGGTGCCCTAACTTCTCATTTAGGGACGAATGATCCTTGGGGAAGGGGTAATGTAATACCCTAGGTTTTAAATTCTAAAATTTTTGCAATGATGGTGCTTACTATTTATGAAATGACTAAGACCCTATGAGTTATGAAAACTCCTTACAAGTCGTATAATTCTAATTGTGGTCTATCCAGTGAGAGGGTATTATTTCTGTCTTGAGTATGACCAAGACCATATAGGTCATAAGCTCTGGTCATGAGTCATAGGGTGGGATCCGTGACCAAACCAGTAAGGTGTCCCTGAGTCACTACCCAGATTATGAGTCATGGTGAAGACTTGTGACAGTGACCACAAGTCGTTACCCGACCCGTAGCGACTGGGAATTATTTTTTGCACACTTGTTATTAAGGGTAATTTGGTCCTTTCCCTTATTTTACACTATTCCCATAACATAAATTATTCCCTTAGCCCTATTTCCACCCATTTAACATAACGTAAACACTCTCTTCTCTCTCCAATTCCCTAATCAAGAGCAAGGCTAGGGTTTCTAAGGCTTGGTCATCTAGGTCTCAAAGTGTGGTTTCGTCTCTAAATTCTTGGTGTTTTCAGGCATGTATCTCTTCCCTAAGCTTATATTTTATGATGGCATACAATGGTTTGATAATCGTGTGGTTTTAGTGTTTGGTTTTGGAATATAGGTTGAGGATTTTAGATGGTTATTGTTGAATTGATATTCCCATGGTTTATATGTATTTATTTATGCTTTATTTATGGATTTTGGAACTCATTGGGTGCATGGGCATGGTTAATGGAATAGGGCTCGTTGATTCCCTCAAACTTATGGATTTTAATATTAGAATTGGTAATGACGTCAACCCACCTTTTGAAATTATCTTTGAAACATGGTTATACGCATAATTTAACTACTTTTTAAACTATTGCATTGCGTAAAAAGGCTAATGGAATATAAATGATTTTGGAAGGCCTTAGTGTCCATGATTTGGTTTTAAAGTGGAGCTTGAGGGTCGTTGATTCCTCTAAGTTAGTTGATAATTGGAATGACATGATTATATAAGCTTGCAAGCATATTGGTATGACGATACCAACAGTGAATGCCTAAATAAATAGTTATTAGTTGAATGGGTGGGTTATGTGTAAATGTTTTAATTGGGCTTAATGGCAGGTTGTGTATCTCGTCATGGAAGGTAGAGGTCCGAGAGGATCAATATCGGAAACCATATTTGCTGGTATGGGGGTCTTTATGACCGTGTACATCACACTTGATATATATACTCCTTGGATTGGTGTGAGGTTGTGGATTCTCAGGCCTTTACTTAGACTTCTCTTGTTCGTGCGACTAGCATGCACTGGGCCCTTTTGATGAGGGAAGTCAGACCTATATAGTCCGTGGGTGTTTTTAGGATGGTAGGAGCTACACAATCCAGGTTAATGATTTTAAACCTCATGCTAAACCTTGTTCCCTATCCAAAGATCTTATATTAATGTATGTATGCATGTATATGAACATTTACATTGAGTTTGGACTTGATTTTGAAATGGTATTATTTTATCTCTATCCTGAGTTACATGCTAGCGCTCACCCCGCTAACCGTCCTAGGACGATAGGATACTTTTTTCACCCCTGAGAAGCATTAGCTGATCTGAATCATCGGTCCATTTGCGGTGAAGTATTGAGCTTCCATCCTCCATCAAGCTTAATTGTTCCATCAGTTTTGTTTCATATTATAGAATTGAAGAGTTAACATTAAAATTATTATTGTCATTGTCACTGTCATCCGGGAAGTGTTTATCCTTACAAAGGATGCGGTTGTAGTTTATGAATATATTGATGTTTATGGTTCTATTATGTGAATACTGGTGATGGCATGCATATATTTGGTATATTCATTATTATTTAATTTGTAAATGATGCTATTCTAGCTAAAATATGATTTATTACTATTTTTTCTAAACAAGGGTTAAAGCCCACTTTTCAACTTAAAATAGATTTCTTCATAAAAATAACTATTTGTCTTAATGGATAACTTACATATAAAAGAGATTAATGATGATGTTTTAAAGATTTGACTGAGATAGATTCTGGTCTAAGATTTGATACTACTAATTACTTCAGTCATGAGGGATTTTGACCTTTTCCACACTTTTATAATGATTTAGTTCCTAAGTTTACCCGGGCAATGGATTTATGGATTTACACTCTTTTTAGCCATGGATTAAGTCCGTACACCTCTTATACATCTATATATACATCTCTCTATTATAGGACAGAGAAAGATGTTGTATTGATGATATAAATTAAAGGTAAGACCCAATGATAGATTTTAGTCTTAATGTTATATATATGTGTTGATGATTATGATGATACTGATTATATACCCAATAAGGCTGGAGG
The DNA here is from genome assembly GCF_002878395.1 of Capsicum annuum. NCBI lineage: Eukaryota > Viridiplantae > Streptophyta > Magnoliopsida > Solanales > Solanaceae > Capsicum > Capsicum annuum. The sequence goes on from NC_061113.1 coordinate 122,422,364, forward strand.
ATGACTATGATGATATGCTCATATACCCAACAATGTTGGAGGATATTATGATTATGATATTGATACCCGATAAGGTCGTAGGATGATTATGATGATATATCTGGAAAGGTCAGAGGATGATTATATTAATGTATCTATGTGTACATCTACCAGTTTGAGTCTGGCTAGCCCTATGTATGGAAATTATTTATACCCAACAAGGTAGGAGGATAATTATGACGATGATGGTTAGGATGGTGATATTTATGATGATATTATGTTATTGATTATGCTCACCAGTTCGAGTCAGGGTATATATGATGATACTTGGTCAGTTATATTGTGGATTCTGTTGCATTTATCCTTGTATGTGCATTACGTGTCACCAGTCTGTGCCTATATCTATCATCCTATATGAGGGATTACATAAGTATGGGTGATAGCTCTATCTTGTGGTATGCTATATGTTGATTAAACCTTCTGAGCCTAGAGTGGTGGGGGTACATAAAAGGCTCGACTAGGTATTGGTTATTCGGACTAGCCAGTTACTTGCATTGTCATTGATATTGTTATTATAAGTATCATAATCATTGTTATGGCTAGCTTATGATAGATTGATTATTTATTCGATATCAAGAATTAAGGTATGATTCTGGCCTTTTCTATCTAATGATTTCATGATCATGCATAATTAACTCATGATTAGATGTATTTTAGAAACCTTGAGTATCCTAGTACCAGTTCCTTCTATGATTATGAGGTCTTAAAATACTAGTGTGATGATTTAGGCTATACTTCGAGTTGACCTTGTTTATGTATATATATATGTGTGTGTATATCTAGCTATATGTAGCTATGGTGTTATCGTATATCCTTTCTTTCCTTCACTTGTTTAGGTTGTATATTCATTCCTTGGCCTTGCACACTATTATATATCCTTTTTCACCCTTTTGTATGTATATTAGCTAGTGATATATGGTATAGTGTTGATATTTCTAAGTATGGTTGGTATATTATAGTTCATCCTTATTTCTTTCTTAGCCTTATTATCTTAGTCTCTTGGATATGAATAGGATAGTATCCTTACTATCTTATTGGCTTGCTTATGTAGTTGTTAAACATTTCGATGTAGTTTTTTATTTTATTTATATGTTATATATCTGCATTATCTTTGGAGCTCAGTTGGTAGTTGCCTATTGAGTACCATATGTTTGGTGCTCATACTACACTTCTGTAGCCTGCAGATCATAGTATGGGTTATCATCAGTGTTGTATGTGTCATGCAGAGTAAAAACTGTTTCGGAGACTTAGAGTGAGCTCCTGACTTTAAGAGTGTTACTTTCCTTCCTCTTTTGTACTTGACTAGTCTATATGTTGTATTCAGAGATGGTTGTATTTTTATATTTAGTTAGTTCCTCATTTGCATCTTTCTTATGATAGAAGCGTTTGTATTGATACCACCGGGGTTTAGGACTATATTATATATTTGATATTTTACTACATCTATTACGCATTCCTTCCTTTATCTCTTTGGGTAGCCTGGTACTAGTCATTCCAGATTATGGATTTGTCTTGCCTATTGGTGGGTCATGTAGGGGCAATCATGACCTACAAAATTAGGTCATGGTAAATTAGTATCTGATCCTAGGTCCACCGATTTATTAGTACAAGAGCTAAGTGTTTAATAGAGTCTTGCGGATCGGTGCAGACACGTTTGTAACCTATCTTTGGGAGGCTACAGGGACATTCTTAGGAAATTTATTTCTTGACTCCTTGTCGTGTGTCCCCATTGCTATAAGCCTCAAGCATATTCTTTGACTCTATTTTGTCTCTATATGGATAATGCAAGATGGTCAATAGACGCAGATGAGACCTTAACACATGTTTTCAGAGCTTCAACATAATGCCAAACTAGAGATTTAGAGATGGATATCAAAGATCTTCAGTATCAGCCAAAGTATTTGGGGAAAGCCCATGATCCAGTTGAGCTTATGACTTCTCCAGCCCTTTGAGGTTCAACATTGGGGATCCCGAGTCTAATTGCAAATGCCCCACAGCCAGGGATAATATTTGGTTTATCAAATAGTTCTCAGAATAAAGTTGGGCCTATAGGTATTCATCAGGGTACTTTATCAATTTTTGAGTACGAGATTGGGTTTCTTGAGTGGGCTAGACATATTCCTACATTATATCCTTCTGAGTAGGACATAGTGCATAGGTTTATTAAAGGAATGGCATTGCCACTCGGTTTGGCATCGAGCACTTGATAGTAGATAAATCCTCCTTCTCTCAAGTTATAGATTATATAAAACCCACAAATAGATCATGTATTAGGACTTATAGAGGTGGAAATAAGAGGCCATGCCATTGATATAGTGCAATTATTACTTCATCCAGGAGCTTGTTTCGGTTGTGGAAATATGAGACATGGGTTCAAAGTTAGCATGTATTCCTCATTGGCCTAGAGTTATTAAGATAAGTTATGATTGTGGGAAGGATTGGACATTGCAATACAAAGTACTCTCAATGTCAGTTGGCTGGCCATTTGAGCTTAGTTTATGTTTCTCGCCAAGGTTAGAACTTTAGAAGTTTGTTACAACTGTAGAGAGATGAGTTATTAGTCTAGAGAGTGTCCCTAGCATGGGTCTAGTCCTTCAACTCATTCAAATCAGCCTTGTAATATTATGGCATTTTCAGTTAGAGATAGTGCACTAGGTGCCTCATTTGATGATTTAGTCGATCAGTTTGAGTTGGACCCGTTTAGATTTATTCTTCCTTAGATCTGTTAGACATGTTCTTGTTAATTTCACCCTGATTAGTGTGCGTTTATTTTCCATATTTACGTTTTTCATTGTGTGTACTAGGGTCTTTGTACCCATTGGTGATTATATGCCTCGATTAGTTCATGTTGGTTATTGTGTGCCTTGTTATTGAATTCATGATTATATGACTACCCCCATGGTTTATTTCTTTTAGTAATGGATAGAGTAGATTTGTATTAATATTTTATCCCTATGGGTGTAGCATTTGGGTTCGAGTCCAATTTATCTTGGCATATTGGCCTTATTGTGGTCCTGGAGTAGTACTTGCCTTTGATTTTTATTTTGGTACCGCCTATTCATTATTTGATGTTTATATTGTTGTTGTTATTGATATTATTTTATGTAGTTGATCCTCACTGGGTAGCTATTTATACTAGTGTCATCTATTTAGAATTCTATTTTTTATGGTTCTTATTTGATGGCTTGGGCAGGTATAGACCTATTTGATGATTCCTTCCCTATAGCAAGGCAAGGTTGATTATTTTCCTCTTTTGTTGGTTGTGTTAGATTGATTGTGGAGTTAATTGTGGTATTTAAGGTAAGTTGACCTTTTGTGGTTCTGTATGGTTCTAGAGTTGGCAATTTAGTTATATTGCCCGTTCGAGAGTTTGAAATTCTTAGACTTGCCTTCTGGGTTGCGAAGGCTTTTGCATTAATCATCCCTCTCTATATATCATATTTTAAGCTTGACTAGTTTTGGTTTGTTCTTCATTTGTGGCTATTTCATCGCCCGATAGTGGTTTTGATATTGATATCGAGATGTCTTGGATCCATCTTTTAGATTGGTTGGGTTCGACTCCTTGTGATAGTTTTCCCTTAGTATGAGTATGTAGATTGAATGCTCCTTTCTTATTGCGATATAACTTTTGTCTAAAGTTGAGTTGGACAGTTAGTGGTAAGTGGTCTTTTCTGTAATCGCTTCTTGAGTTGGAAAATCAAAAGTTCTTCATCTTGAGTTGTTTGGTTCATTTTTCGATAGTGTTCTTGACCTTGGCATTGGCTTAGAGATTGGTGCTTTCTTCCTCGATGATATGATTCATGGTTTGTTTGAGTTATGATTCCCTTACTTGGGTGGATTCAGTAAATCCCTATTTTAGAGTTTTTTGGCCTAATGAGACTTAATGGAGTGTTTCTCTCTGTTGATATATGCCTATAAGTACTCTATGTCAAGATTGAGTATTGGACGAGTTAGTTTTTGCTAAATTTGCATATCTCTGAGTTGCTAGAGTTTTTGCCATTACTAGCATGGCTTGTAGCCTTGGGAAAGTCCTTAAGTATATTTTGGTGGTTCATACCCTCCAGCATATATGAAGTGGGTTATTTGCATTTTCGGTAGGTGATTTATCCTACGGCATGATTTTTGTTCTATGGCTATATTTTATGACCTCTAGCTGATATAGAGTTGGTTGTTTGCATTGCCAATCAATGGTTTATCCTTGTGGTGATTTTGTTCGTCAGCTATGTTTTGATTTTGGCTCGGTATGATTTAGCTCGGATATGTTTGATTTAGATACTAAAGTCGATTTGAGTAGTTGACATTAATATAGATTTATTGGCTCAGTTTGGAGTTGACGCCTTGGAACGGCGATTTAGAAGTTATGATAAAGTTGGAGGATGAATTCCTATCCACCTTCAAGTTTAGTTTAGGGTAGTTGAGATCGAGCGATTCAGCCTTAGTGTTGAGATTTCAGCTTGGAGTTATAGAGCTTGCCTGCAACCTTTATTTTAGATTTATCTCAATTTGAGTTTTATTTGTAGGTTGGTTGATCCTACTCTTTGGGTGTCTATTTGGTCTCCTTAACCTCGGATAGATTATAGTTGATAAGTGTTCAGATGATAGCCCATGGACTCGGTATTGGTTCCTTCGGCTTTGGCCAGGTCTTTAGTCTTCTTTAGGAATTTTAGATGATATACCTAGTAGGACTAGTATACTTGAGTTGGATTCAGTATGGTTTCATTCTCGATTGATGGGACATCCTAGAGAGGATCATTCAGTGATGAGTAGACATACCTTAATCTTCTAAATTTAGTTTCGATTACCATCAGGATTATTTATATCATTGGCATAGATTGTATTCCTTGATTATCTCTATTTGTGTGCCCAAATAGCACCTTATGGGCATAGTCTCATATTTTTTATGTGGACTTTCAATGGATCAGCCTTAGTTCTTTAAGTTTACTGTGATAAGGTTGCGCGGACAGGACTCAGGTAATTTTCCTCCTGGTATGGAGTAGATAGCAAGTGTGGGATGGTAAAGAAAGTCTATATTTGGATTTGGAGTCGGTGGTATCACTCATGTCTTGGACCAGTTTTGGCTCGGATGAACCTTTGTTGATTTGTGCGAGTACCAAAATAGCATATTGCGTTGTGGTTTAGATTTGCATGCATCAGGATTTTTGGTTTAGTTGGAGGCTAGTTGGTGGTTAAAGTTGATCTTTACCCGTTTGGAAGTGAAGTGAGAGAGTTGGTTGAAAAAGGGGTTACCTGTTGAAAAATCCCTTGGAAGTTTTCTCCCTTCATAGAGATCATCAGGGAATTCATGCTCGGAGCATGCGGTGCCAGTATCTCATCCTTTCGAGCTTTGAGATTTTTTCTATCCATTGATTTTGAGGATGAAAGTTCTTTTATTAGTGGATATTGTAATGACCCTCCAAGTCATTTCATTGATTTGCATGCATTTCCAGTATTTCAAGCCTTCCCACAGTGGCTACCGATCATTTAGGACTTGCCGAAACTATCATTTTGGTGACAAATAGTTTGTTTGGATTTTAGTCTCATTTCTCTATTTTGAAGTCTTCTCTGGTTCAAAATGGCCGCCGGATAAAAACTTCAGTAAAATGACTCGTATGCAAATTTTAACTGCGACAACAGCTTAGAATGTCGATTTTAGGTTGGGTAGACCTTTGGTTTGGGTACCGAGGCACCTAAGCTCATTTTGAACTATTGGTCAAAAGTTGGAGAAATTTAAAATATGGGTCTGGGACCCATATTTGGTCGAAATGACCTTGGATGGAAATTTCAGCTTTGCCATTGTGTCTAGAACTTTGAATTTAGTGTGGTTAATAGTTCATTTACGTATATGGAGTTTCAAATGAATCTCGAGGCCTTCAGTTGATATCTGATTGGCCGGTGATCGCACACAAAGGGTCGCGATTGTGGTACCTTTGGTAGAGAGAATAGTGTGGTCGCACTAAAGATTGTTGTGCTTACAACACCTACTCCTGATGCTATGTAGTGCGATTACACACCTGCATGTTATGATTGCAACATCTAAGTACCTAGAAGGGCTATAAATAAGCCTCTTATGTCGTGAATTAGCTTATTTTTCACTCATCTCATGAGAGCAAAAACCCTTAAGGGTGAGATATCTTAACATTGGAGCTTGTTGGTGATTGGGAAGCTTATTTAACATCTATTTTCATGATAATTATTTGATTTAAGGTAAGAATTCACCCTTTTCTTGATAAAATTTCTTGATTTATTGCTCAAAACTCCAATAGCTTAAGGGCTTGATTTTATTCCCCAATTTAGCTTGATTTTCACCCAATTTTGAGGTTTATGATTCCTTGAGCATGTATGAACGTTCGGTTGGTCTCAAAAATGCGTTTACCATAAGTGGGACCTACATAGGGATTTGGGTGTAATTTTTAGACCCAAAGCACAATGGTGCAATATGGGTATCGTTATTCTTGTATATATGAGTAGATTATGATTTTGATAGTATAATGGCATTTCGAGATCATGAAGTAAAGATTAATGTTTGGTGAACGATTCAAGAAATTTTTTTTTTATATTGAGGTAGGCTTATGCCTAATCTTCTTCGTAAGATGATGCGTGCGATATATTGCATGTGAATGTTAAGATTAATTATGGGTAGAATGACTTAGTCTTAATTATTGAAGTTTGGGGATTAGATGAGGGTTTTGACCCATAAGGTGAAATGCATATTACGCTTTTAGAACCCTATTGCCTTCTCCCTAGATGGAACCAATTCGTGGAAAGAATATGATATGATGCTAGGTTTGGGATATGGTTTAAGCATTGGAAGCATGATTAGTATGATTAACCTTATTTGGACTATTACAGTGATCCGGAAATCATAATTTAGGTGGAGTTGACTTAATTGCTCATGTTTCTAGGTGGGATTCCTATATTAGGATTGATTATGGCTTATGTACCATCAAAAAGTGAATTTTGATACCTTAGCCTAGTCTGGGGTATAAATTGCCTAAATATGGAACTCAAGGATTTGAAGTGGATTCTTTCAGCCCACCTTAGTCCAAGACTTGTGTTAACCCATGTGGACTTGTTTACGGAGGTTAGGCATAGTTGAGACTAGTAAGCCTTTAGTGTAAGGTTACTTCGTGACTTGGTGAGTCATGATGGGATTTCCCCAAATAATGATTAATGGCTTATGGCCATTTGACCTTTAGAGATGATATTCCTCGTAGTTATGATATATGGCCTATAGATATGAGAGGCCCTATAAATGTGATATGTTTCACAGTTATGATTTATGGCCTAGTGATATATTATGTCTCCTAGATGTGAGATGCTTATTGAAATTATGCCTCCTAGATGTGAGATGCCTCATTGATATATTGTGCCTCATAGATGTAAGATGCTTATTGACATGCTTTATGGCTTATAGATATGATATAGATTACAAATATGATTATTAATATGAGTTTTGGATACGTATATGGGCTAAGACCATGATTAGGATGTTGTAATTATTTCGGACACATTATTAGACCAAAGGCCATGTTACGATATCGGTTGGACATCTGGGAAGTGTTTATCCTTGCAAAGATGTCGTTGTAGTTTATTAATACATTGATGCTTATGGTTCCATTATGTGAATAATGATGATGGCATACATAGATTTGGTACATTCATGATCATTAAATCGGTAAATAATGCAATTCTAGCAAAAATATGATCTTATTACTGTTGTTACTAAATAAGGGTTAAAGTGCACTTTTCACCTTAAAACAGATTTCTTCATAACAATAACTGCTTGTCTTGATGAATAACTTATATGTAAAAGAGATTAATAATGATTTTTTAAAGATTTGATCGAGACAGATTTTGGTCTATGATTTGATACTACTAATTACTCTGGTCGTGAGAGATTTCGATCTTTTCTACACTTTTATAATGGTTTAGTCCAAAATTTTATTCGATCAATGGATTTACAAATTTATATTCTTTTTAGCCACGATTTAAGTCTGTGCACCTATTATATATCTATATACGCATCTCTTCGGTATGGGATGGAGGAAGATGTTATATTGATGATATAAATTACGGGTAAGACCCTTGATAGATTTTAGTACTAATGTTATATATATGTGTCAATGATCATGATGATATTGATTATATACCCAGCAAGGCCGAAGCATGACAATGATGATATACTTATGTATACTGCAAGGTCAGAGGATATTATGATGATGATATTAATACCCGGAAAGGCTGGAGGATGATTATGATGATATACGTGGCAAGGTCAGAGGATGACTATATTGATGTGCCTATATGTACATCGACCGATTTGAGTCCAGCTAGCGCTATATATGGTAATTATATATACCCGACAAGGCTAGAGAATGATTATGATGATGATGGTTATGATGGTGATGTTTATGATGATGATATTATGATAATGATTATACTCATCGACTCGAGTCTGGATATATATTATGATAGTTGGATCGGTTATATTATGGATTCTGTTGCATTCATTCTTGCATGCGCATTGGGTATCATCGGTATGCACCTATATCGATCAGCCTATATGAGAGGGTTGAATAGGTTTAGGTGATAACTATGCCTTGTGGTGTTTTGTATGTTGATTGAACCTTCTGAGCCTGGGGTGGTGGGGGTACGTAAAAGGCTCGGTTAGGTATTAATTGTCCTTACTAGTCGGTTACTCATGTTGTCATTGATATTATTACTATCATTGCCATAATAACTGTTATGGCTAGGTTGAGACAGATTGGTTATTGATTCGGTATCTAGAATTGAGATATTATTTTGGCCTTTTCTATCTTACGATTTCATGATTATACATGATTAACTCATAATTAGACGTATGAGTTAGAAACCCTGAGTATTCTAATACTAGTTCCTTCTATGATTATAAGGTCTTAAAATGCTAATCTGATTATTTAGGTTATACTTCAATTTGACCTTGTTTATGTATATATATATATATATATACACATACATATATATAGATGTATGTATGTATGTACGTATATCTAGTTATATGTAGCTTCAATATTACCGTATATTCCTTCCTTCATTTATTTAGATTGTATATTCATTCTTGGTCTTGTATACTATTATATATCCTTCTTTCACCCTTTTGTTCGTATATTTTCCGGTGATATATGATATAGTATTGAGATTTTTAAGTATGGCTGGTATAGGATAGTTTATCCTTATTATGGCTGGTATAGGATAGTTTATCCTTATTACTTTCTTAGCCTTATTATGTTAGTCTCTTGGACATAAATAGGATAGTATACTTACTATCTCATTGGCTTTTTTATGTGGTTACTGAACATTTGGGTATAATTTTTCATTCTGTTTATATGTTATATATTTGCATTATCTTTGAAGCTCACTCGGTGGTTGCCTACTGAGTACCACATATTTGATACTCTTACTATACTTTTGCAGCCAACAGATCATAGTACGGGTTATCGCCGGTGTTGTGTGCGTCGTACGGAGCAGCTATGGTTAGAGTGATCTCCTGACGTTTGGAGTATTACTTTCCTCCTTCTTATGTACTAGACTAGTCTCTATGTTGTATTCAGAGATAGTTGTATTAAGTATATTCAGTTAGTATCTCACTTGTATCCTTCTTATGTTAGAAGCTCTTGTATTGATACCATCAAGTTTTTGGACTATATTATGTATTTGATCTTTTACTACATCTATTCCGCATTCTTTTCTTTATCTCTTTAGGTAGTCCGTTACTAGTCGTTTTGTATTACGAGTTTAGCTTGTCTACTGGTGAGTAATAGTACGTGCCATCATGAATTGAAAAATTAGGTTGTGACAGGAAAAATTAAAATTTTACACTTATTTGTGAGATACATATTTTCATAAAGAAGATACATCTATTAAATATGTAAGAGATACATTTTCTAAAATATAAGAAAATAACTAGTATATATAAGAGATATGTTTATACAAATTGTATCTCATTATATTTTAACAAATATTGTGTATGTATATCTAAATAAATGTACAATATGTGACATGTATATGGATGCTTATTATTGAAACAAACTGTTGTGGCTACTGATTGATGTAGATGACTTTTTTATGTTGGGTTAAAGTTGAAATTTTACATTTATTTATGAGATACAAATTTTCAAATAAGAGATACATCTATTAAATATATAAGAGATACATTTTATAAAATATATGAAAGTAATTTATACATATAAGAGATACGTTTAGATAAATTTATCTCTCTAGATATTTAACTAATTTAGTGTATGTATCTCTAAATAAATGTGACATATGTGACATATACATGAGTGACTTATTATCAATGTATGAGATACATACTATTTTGTTAGCTAAATATATTTTATCTCTTTTGCTTATTATAGATGCATGTGATTTTATATATACATATGCCTATCAATATTATATGTATTTATCGAAAAAAATATTTCATACGTAACATGTTCGCCTACAATAATTTCATCACTCTTATAGCCCTCATACTTGACATCATTAATTCAAACACCAAAATGATGTAATAACACATAAATATTCATTAAAAGTAGTTCTAAGAGAATCAAAAATACCGGAAAAAAAAAGAGAAGCAGAATAAGTGTGCAAAATGATTATGGAAATGAATTTGTAAAGATTTGAATTTCTAACAGAATAACGTTTATTGGGGGATTTTATTTAGTTATCCAGATGATTGGTTGGGTTGCTATTTAATGTTGAAATAACCGTTATAACCCTTGATTTAAGCTAATCAATTAATTCATAAGATGTATCATTAACTTGTATCTTGATTGCATTATATGTATCTGAAATAAAAAAGGGATTTTATGAGATTTTGGAAAAAGTTGGGATAACATATAAATATGGATAAAAAAGTCAGGGTTTACGTAACATAAAAGAACAGCTTTAGTTACTAAAATTACTAAAAATCACTTCAGTTTCAAAAATATTCCAAATATCTCAACTTTTACTAGTTTAGGTTATAAGTTCATATACATATTAGAAGACCTTTTTTATCCAATTTTTACCTTTAACAATTGTGGTTTCTTCCTATATCAAAGGCGGATTTTGTGTGGCGGTTTCATTCCACAATTTTCTCTTCTTCTTCACATTTTGAATTAAGGTCCCCCCCAACCCCCCAAAATTCATATTCACTTTATTCTTTTTACGCCATTAATTTTTTAAAAAAAATAATTTGAACAATATCATTAACGGTTTCACCCTCAAACAACATCCCCATTTCATCTTTATCAATTGTGTCGATGATTAGTGGATACATCCCAAAATCGGACACACTTTTCTTAACCTCAATATAAGCTTCACATCTATATCATTACGAATCAACAATGGAGCTGCATTACCATCAACAACGTATCAAGCCTCAATTTTCTTCCTACTTTCATCAATTTCAAGTTCTACAACAATGGTCGAAATTAATTTTTCATACGTAACATGTTCGCCTACAATTATGCCATCACTATTATAGCCCTCATACTTGACAGTATTAACCAAACACCGGAAAGACGTAATAACACAAAAATATTCATTGACAACAGTTCTAAAAGAATCAAAAAAAATTGAAAAAAGAGAAGCAGAATAAGTCTGCAAAATGATTATGGAAATGAATTTGTAAAATATTTGAATTACTAACAGATTATCATTTATTGAGGGATTTTATTTAGTTATTTAGATGATTGGTTGGGTTAATTGCTAATTTAATATTGAAATAACCGTTGCAGCCCTTGATTTAAGCTAATCAGTTAATTCATAAGATGTATCATTAACTTGTATCTCGATTATATTATATGTATCTGAAATCAAAAAAAGAGAGATCTTATGAGATTTTGTAAAAAGTTGGGATAACATGTAAATATGGGTAAACAAGTTAGGATTCACGTAAATTTTACTTTAAACAAAATAAACATTACAAACTTCCTCAAGTGCGTTAAAAATTAAATCAAAGCTAAATGTATTTTTATAACATATTTATTTATTTAGAAGTGACTAATATTTTTTATGAAACATTCCTTATCGAGTTAGTTTTGATAATTTACTATAAGGTTTCAAGTAATATTTACAGATGTTATGCTTAAAATGAGCTGATGTGTATACAACCATGCTTTTCCAATTACTATGAATATTTACGATAACTATGTCACTCAGTTAATGTTACTGTCCATTTTTATAATTGAAAACGGACATAAATTTACTGAAAACATGTTGCTTAGAAAAGAATTCAAAAAGGGGCACAAATTAGAATACTTCACATCTCCGAACACCGTGAAACTTCACCTACAACTTAAAAGTCATCATTTTATCCTGCAAAAATTTAATTGATTAAATATTTACACGGTCAAAATTTTAGAATATTTTTTTGTGAAAAGAAACTACTTTTTAAAAAAGGGCATATGATGCGGGGCAGGCGGGGCAGAATTATGCGGAGCGAGTTAAAAATAAAGTATTTTGTAGGGCAGGGCAGAGCAGGTTGAAAGTTTTTCAGGTTAAGGTTCAACCGCCAGTCCCATTGTAATCCCTAAATGTTTTCTGTTACATCCAAAGATTTAACCAACATCAGTTCAATGTTGAATCTAAATAATTAAAGACAAGATAATATTTGAAAATGTACAAGGCACAAGGTTCATTTACACAAATAGCACTTAAACTTTATTGGATATAGAATAGAACTAATCTTCTTTTTCTTTGACAACAGAATGACCTAAAATTTTTAGCATTTCATTATACAACTAACGCAAATATTGATTGCAAAGTAAAGCAAGAAGAATAAAAATATCAAGAGGATGGAATTTGAGTTGATGCTGAAGTGTATCGGACTATTTTTACTATTCTACTATTACATTGCTCTACTGTTCATTAGTCTGTTATTACTATAGTTGTTGGTTACTGTCACTGTAGCAAATTTCAATTATTAGTTAGTAAGTTAGAGGTAGTTAATGAGGCTGCTTTATCTATAAATACTATCAGTTGTACTTTTAGAATTCATTCATTGATAATACAACTTTTTTTCCTTAAATCTCTCTTCTTCTCTAATTAGCTACATTCTCGAAATTTCCATCCCTAATCAGCCATATTTGTTCATCAAGCTTAGCTCCTTGAGCTGCAGTTTCCATTTATATGCATCAATTAGTATCAGATCCACTCGAGCCTTGCCATAATGGTTACTAGAAACAAGGGTCAAGATAAGAGTATTGAAGAAGTAAATGATAAGTGGGCTCAAATCCAAGAGTAGTTACAACAGTTGATGGAAGTCATGACTACCATGAATGACAAGAATTCAAGAATTGAGAAGGAATTCGATGACTTGAAAGCTTTAATGCATCAAATAGATGGTGGGGAAAAAGAGAAAGAACAAGAAAAAGTTAAACCCTCTAATAACAGACCTTGTTCTATTAAATTTCATCAAGATATCAGGCATAAGGTTCATCACATTAATTCTTGTAACTTCCTTACTAGGTGTTCAAAAGTAGAATTTACTAAATTTTCTTGATATGACCTTCGTACTTGATTGTATAAAGTAGATCAATTTATTTCTTTGATGAAACCTCTTTTAAACATAGAGTTGAGCTAGCATCCACTCATCTGCAGGGGGAATCCATTGCTTGGGATAGATCTTTTATGAGATCAAGAAGTTCTGTTAGAACCTTCTTGGAGTGATCATGTACTAGCCTTCAATGAAAGAATTGGAGATGAATTTGAAGATCCTATGAAAACATTGAAGAATTTAACTTAAACTGGTAGTGTGAAAGAATACCAGGCTGAGTTTGACAATTATTAACTATTGTGAATTTATTTGATGAGAATGCTATTAGTCGTTATCTAGGAGGATTACAACTTGAATTAAATAAATTTGTTAGGATTCAGGCACCCAGAACACTGATGCGGCCCTATAAGATCACTAGACTGCAAGAAATTATATTTGACGCACAAGCTCAGACATGGGGGTTTAAGGTGAAATAAAGGTATAAGCAGGGTCCTATTTTTCCTACTCCTAGTCACAAAAACTCCATTTGTTTAGAAGTAAATGACAGCCAATCCTTCTTGCAAGAAACCAGTGGAGTCAAGTAGTAACAGACCTCCATTAAAGGTTAATACTAATGGCAGTGGGAGAAGATTGAATGCAGCAGAAATGGATGAGAAGAGGGCTAAATATATTTTTTTTATGATAAATATGTCTTTGGTCGTAAGTGTAAAACTAAGAGACAAATATTTATGGTATATGTGGTAGATGATGGCTCAAATGAAGAAGATGCAAAAGAATGTTGCACTCAAGAAAATAAATTGAACTAGATGAATTGATGACTATATCCTTAAAGGTATTTACTAGTATGATAGGTTATCAAACCATAAGGGTAACTGGATATCATGAAAAAAAAAACTTTGCAGATCTTGATTAACATTGGTAGCATACATAATTTAATGATCAAGAGGTTGTTGAGAGTTTGGGTTGTAGAACTACTCCCATAATGACACAATCAATTAGTGTTACTGATCGAAGAAAGATACAGACAACTTTAATGTGCAAGAATTTGCATTGGTTGTTGCAGGGAACCACCTTTGTCTCAGACTTTTTATTGTTACCATTAGGTAATATGGACATTGTCCTAGGGGTAAAATGGTTGAGTAATCATCACAGAATACTGTTTAATTTCTAGAATAGAGCTATTGAGTTCAGATATAAGGGCAAAAGGCATGTACCGAGAGGAGCAAGCACTACATTGAAGGTTGTTAGCGTTAAATCCATGAACAAGATTGATGTTACTAAATCTTTAAGTTTATATGATGACCTTTCTAGCAAGATCAGAACACAACTTGTAGTGCTATAATGGTCAAGCTACTCAAGGTAACTATATCACTTTTGAATTATCTTCCCTACTTTGAAGGATATGTTGGCATTTTTTAGGCTCCTACAACACTAACACTATACAAAGGATCTTTTGATCATAGGATTCCTCTGGTTAAAAATGTTAATCCAATGAACAAAAGACTATATAGATATGTAGAAGCTAAGAAGGATATAATTAAGAAACTGATTCAGGAGATATTGGATCAAGGAGTTATACAACCAAGCAACAGTCCATATGCATCACTTGTTGTATTGGTTGTCAAGAAAAATGGTAGTTGGAGGCTATGTGTTAACTATAAAGAATTAAATTAATTGACTATCAAGGACAAGTTCCCTATTCCTATTATAGAGGATCTCTTGGATGATTTAGGAGGTGCTGTAGTTTTCTCTAAGATTGATCTTAGAGATGGATACCACCAGTTGAGAAGGTACGAGAAGGATATCTTTAAAGTTGTATTTAGAACTCACGAAGGACACTATAAGTTGTTGGCCATGCCCTTTGGGTTGACTAAATCTCCATCTTTATTCCAAGGCCTCATGAACTCAGTTTTCAGACCATTATTGAGAAATTCTATGCTAGTTTTCTTTGATGACATTCTACTTTATAGTAAATATATAAAAGATCACATTGAGCATGTTAAGGTAGTATTTGATCTAATGCAACAATTTCAGTTATATTCAAAGATGTCTAAGTATGCCTTTGGAGTACCTAAGTTGAATATTTAAGTCATTTCATCAGTGTAGAAGGGGTGAGTACTGGTCCGAAAAAAATTCAAGTAGTAGAACAATGGCTTGTACCTACTAATCTCAAGCAATTAAGAGGCTTTTTAGGATTAGAAGGCTATTATAGAAGGTTTATTCAGAGTTTTGGTTCTATTTTCAAACCACTATATGAGTTGCTCAAGAAGGATAATTTTAAATGGTCTGAGGATACTGCAGCTGTATTTGAGAAACAGAAGTTAGAATTGATTACTATACATATGCTATCCATGCTTGACTACTCTAAATCTTTTGAGGTCGAAAATGATGTAGTGGTAAAGGTATAGGGGTTGTGTTGATGCAACAAGGTCATTCTATAGCCTACATTAGTAAAGCTTTAGCCCCAAAGCACTAGGCTATGTTTATGTATGATAGGGAGTTATTAGCTCTTATTTTTGCTGTCACAAAATGGTCTCACTACCTGTTAAGTAAACCTTTTACACTCAGAACTGATCAAAAAGCCTTGAAACATTTGCTTGAGCAGAATATTCACACAAACTTTCAAGTGGCTAGTATTCTAAACTAAAGGCATTTGATTTTATTATTGAATAAGAAAATGGCGAATAATAAAGCAGATGATGCTTTATCCAGACATCCAGATGCTGAAATATTAGCTATTTCCTTGTTGACCCCTAATAATTCTCTTTATGACCAGATCAAGAATTCTTAGAGTAGTGATCCTATTGTAAGACCCCCAGAAAATTTCAACAAATTTATTTTTGACCCTCCCACGTGCATAATGTCAATTTTTGACTTGAATCGTGATTATGGATATTAAAAGGGTGTTTTAAAAAAGTTTCAAAATTTTCAAAAGGGGTTTGAGACTATTTTAGAACTCTGAGATAGTGTGCCTCCACAATAGTGGCATGCCATGCTATTGGAGCCTGTGATAGCAGCATGGCATGGAGGCTAGCCTCCGTAATATTAGTGTGCCACGTTGTTGTGTTAAAAATATCTAGTTTTTATTTTTTTTACTTAGGTGAGGGGCTTTTGGTCTTTTTACCCCATGCACGACCTTTAAACATAAAAATGACCCTTTCTCTTTAGTTTTCAAAGATCAAAATCATTCTTTTTCATCTCTAACTCAAAACTCAAGAAAGTTAAAGGGTTTTACAAGGGATTCACCATCCAATCTTCAAACTTCAAATTGTTCTATATTTCAGGCCTGTTGCTCATCCCTAATATGTATTTTTACATTGTGTCATTTATTTAATCAATATTCGTGTGTTTTAATTGTTAGGTTTGAAATTAGGTTGAAGGGTTATGATTGTTATTACTTGGATTACTTGTCCCATGATTTAATTTGATTATCCATGCCTTAAATAATGATTTTTTGGGACTAAATTAGTGTATTATTTTAATGGTTGGAATGGGAGAAATGGGTTTCCCTAAATTGATGAAATTTTGGCTTGATAATGGCATTAACCTCAACCGTCTTTGTAAACTTGGTTTTGAATATGAATAATTGCATGGTTTAAATTGTATTTTGAACTTTTGCATCGCATTAAAGGATGAATATAGTTTTGGATGTCCTTGGTCGCTTTGGTTTTGGATTTTAAATGGAACTTGGGAGTTAGTTTGGTTATATGGACTGGTTTGGCATATTTCAATTAGCTTGAAAGCATATTAGTATGACGATACCATGTTGGTAAATGCCTTAATGAATGACTCTTGGGTTAATGGTTAGTTTATGAGCAACTATTTTAATTTGGGCTTAAAGGGAATTATGTAGCTCACCGTGAAGGTGTAGGTCCTGGAGGGATCAACACCAGAAAATAGATTCATTAACTTTGGGGGTCCATGTGACCGTGTGCTTGGTGCACACATTATATATATTTTGGGAGGGCTATAGGCTTAGTGTCTTTAGCCTTTCCTCAGTTTTTTCTTGTTTCATGCAACTAACATGTACTGGGCCCTTCGAGTAGGAGGAGCTAGACCCATATAGCCCATGAATGCCTTTAGGATAGAGTGAGCTACACAGTTTAGGCTAATGGTTTAAACTTGCATATTCATGACCCTTGTCCCTATCCCAGCATCCTATATATGTATATATAAATGTTGTGCATGTGGTTTTGAATAGTTTTGGAATTGGCATTATTTTATCCCTTTTTCCTGAGTTAGATGTTAGTGCTCACCCTACTGACTGTCCCTGTATGCTACATCATTTCATAACGTAGGGTCAAAGTTTTTCTGTTGATCCTGTGCAGCATTAAGTGATTTGGTATTCCTTTGGATCTGTTATGGAGTGGTGAGCCTTTATCTTTCAGAATTCCTTATCTTTTTACTAGTTTCTTTATTGTCTTAGTATTTTATTTGGGATTTTTTTGTCATAATTGGGGGCATGTCCCAACTTAGTTTGGTCTTCTGGTTTTAGAGACTTTTTGGGACAGTGTTAGGATATTTTGGTCATTGTGTTTTGACTCTTAGAACTTGATTAGACTTAAATATCTTTATTATATATTTTGGTTATCTTTTGCTATTTACTTTTAACGTGCTTTGAAGGTCAGGCAAAGGGGGTGGTCTCCGACCCTGTGGGTTTGAGATTCCCATACAACTAGGCCCTAGTGTGAATCATAACAAGTTTGGTATCAGAGCATGGTAAAGGGTCGTTGGGTGTCCACAAAGCCATGTTGAGTAGAGTCCCTTTTATGGGTGTGTAGCACGCCATACTTATAAGGGGGAGGCTACAAGACATTTAGGAATTTTTCCCTTTCTTGTATTCTATTTTAGGGCTATAAAGTCTAGTGCTATGAAACCCCTCTACCTCCTGGCATACTCGTATTTCAGATTATGCCTCCCCAAAGATCTAATGGTCCTAGAAACTCTGTTAAACCCTCTATCCTATCTGAGAAAAATATGGAAGGAGCTCACCCTATTTATGGAGTGTAGACCCGGTCTAGGATCCCTGCTCCTGACTGTACTACTCCATGTGGAGTTCCCCCAATCGTAATAGTCCTCCTCGGGCTTTCTGGGTTTGTGATACTCATGACCAGATGTAGGGAGATTTTTCTAATGCGGAGTTCTGTCTGTCTATTCACCTGCTTGATCAACTGGTGGCATCTCAGTCTCGTTAACCTGATTATATTAGTTCTGCTATTAGCTCATCTGAGGTTACCCGAGTTGGTCAATTTATGAGGTTGAATCCCCCGACCTTTATAGGCTCTAAGGTTGAGGAGGATCCTTAGGGTCTTATTGATGAGATGCAGAAAATATTCAAGATTATGTATGCTACTAATTCTGAGAGTGTGCATTTTCCTGCTTATCAGTTAAAGGATATGTCTTACCAGTGGTATAAGGAGTGGGAAGCAATAAAGGGTGATGATGCTAAGTCGAAAGTATGGGATGAGTTTTCAGGTGCTTTCTTGATCACTTTTTTCCTCAGGAGTTGAGGGAAGATAAGGCAAAGGAGTTTGTGAACTTGAAGCAGAATAAGATGAGTGTGAAATAGTATTTCCTACAATTTTAGCAGTTTTCCCATTATGCTCCAGAGTTAGTATCTAATATAAGGTCCTGAATGAGGAAGTTTACTTTTGGGTTATCTCATGACTCGATATTGGAATGCAAGGATGTGATGTGGAACAATGATATGGACATCTCCAGGCTGGTGGTTGTAGACAGTGGACCAAAAAGAAGAATTGGGGGAATTCTTATTTGACGTCTAGTGCTTATTATCCTAACTCTTCTGATGATTATCATTTTTCAGCTCGTAGTGGTCCTAATGCATAGGGTGCCCAGTCTCAGGTCAGTGGCACTCAGTCAGCTCCATCTTATCCTCCTTGTCAATTTTATGGACAGCTTCATCGTGGTTATTGTAAGAAGGGAAGGAACTTGTGTTTTAATTGTGGTCAGCCTGGCCATATGTACCAAAATTATCTCATAACTATAGTTGCCAATGAAGCTAATAAGGTTCCAGTCGCCACTTCTTTGGCTCCTGCACCTAAGGGCGCTACTGTGGGTATCGGTACTGGCCGAAATTATCTCTATGCACTTGCTACTCGTTAGGAATCTGAGGCATCTCCAGATGTTATCACTGTTATGTTACAACTCTTTTCCCATGATGTTTATTGTCTGCTTGACTCGGGTTCTAGTTATCTTATGTGACCCCTTATGTGGCTGTGTACCTTGGTGTTGATCCTAAAAATATTTCTGACCCCTTCTCTATGTCTACTTTGAAGGGTGATCCATTGTTGCTAGAAAAATCTATAGAAGTTATGTGGTGTCTATCTTTTATAAGGATACATTAGTAGATTTGATAGAACTTGATATGATGGATTTTGATGTAATCTTGGGGATAGATTGGCTTCATTCGTGCTATGCTTCTCTGGGTTGTAGGATCAAAAGGGTCAATTTCCATTTTCTTAATGAACTGGTGATTGAATGGGAGAAGAGTTCCTTAGTGTCCCAAAGGGAAATTTATTTCCTATCTTAGAGATCAGAAATTAATTTTCAAATGGTGTTTGTATCATCTAGTTTGGATTAAGAGTTCTAATTCCAAGGGTCTCTCTTTGTAATCCATCCCTGTGGTTAATGAGTTTCCTAACATTTTTTTTATGATCTTCTTGATTTCCTTCCGATAAGGGATAGATTTTGGGATTAATCTTCTACTGAATACTCGACTTATTTTCATTCCTCATTATAAGATGGCTCCGACTGAGCTAAAGGAACTAAAGGAACGGCTAAAGGATTTTCTTTAAAAGGGTTTCATTCATTCTAGTGTTTCCCCATGGGCTTCTCCTGTATCATTCGTGCGAAAGAAAGATGGGTATCTTCGGATGTGTATAGATTATCGTTAGCTGAATAAGGTTACAGTGACGAATAAGTATTCTCTCCCTGGGATTGATGATATTGTCGACCAGCTTTAAAGTGTTAGGTGCTTTTCTAAGATTGATCTTTGTTAGGGCTACCATCAGCTGATAATTAGGGAGTTCGATATTCCCAAGACTGCTTTCCAAACCCGATGCAGCATTATGAGTTCTTGGTTATGTAATTTGGGTTGACTAATGCTCTGGTTTCTTTCATGGACCTTATGAATCGGGTGTTCAGGCAATTTCCAAATTTGTTTGCTATAGTCTTCATGATGACATCTTTGTGTACTCTAAAAGTGAGGAGGATCATTCCAATCACCTCTGAATCGTGTTGCAGACTCATAAGGACCAAAAACTGTATGCCAAATTTTCTAAGTGTGAGTTTTGGCTAAATGTTGTGACTTTTCTTGGGCATGTTGTTTCTAGTTAGAGGATCGAGGTGGATCCACAAAAAGTTGAGGCAGTAAAAAAATGGCCTAAACCCACGATTCCAACCGACATTAGGAGCTTCTTGGGCTTGGATGGACATTATAGAAGGTTTGTGGAGAGTTTCTCTTCTATTATTGCTCCATTGACTAGGTCGACTCAAAAAAAGGTTGAGTTTTTATGGTTTGATTCTTGTCAGTGTAGCTTTGAGAATTTGAAGGATAAGTTGACTTCTGCGTCAGTTTTGACCCTACCCGAGGGTACTGATGGGTTTGTGGTGTATTGTGATGTGTCCCAAGTGGGACTGGGTTGTGTATTGATGCAACATGGTAAGGTTGTAGCCTATGCTTCCAGGCAGCTTAAGGTTCATAAAAGGAATTATTTGGATCACGATCTAGAATTGGCGGTTGTGGTCTTTTCTTTGAAGAATTAGGACCATTACTTGTATGAGATACATGTGGATATTTATTCCGACCATAAGCTCTTGCAGTGTGTGTTTATGTAGAAGGAATTAAATCTCAGGCAGAGGCGGTGGCTTGAATTGCTTAAGGATTATGACACGAGTCTACATTGCCATCCAGATAAAGCTAATATGGTTGCTGATGCTCTTAGCAGGTTGTCTATGGGGAGTTTGTCTTGTGCGGATGAGGATAAAAAAGGGTTGGTGAGGGATATTCACAGATTGGCTTACTTGGGAGTTCGTATTTTGGACTCTGAGAATGGAGGAATGATTGTTCAAGAAGTGGTTAAATCATCTCTGGGTGCAGAGGTAAAGGAGAAACAAGTTATGGATCCGATACTTATGCAGATTAAGGATGATATGGGTCAGCAAAAGGTTATGGCTTTCGAGATTTGAGGAGATGGTATCTTTATGTATCAAGAGAGGTTATTTGTGCCTGATGTTAATGGGTTGTGGGAAAGGATTTTGACTGAGGCTCATGAGTCTACATATATATTTCATCCGGATTCGTCTACGATGTATCATGACTTGAAGGAAATCTACTGGCGGAACAACATGAAGAGAGATGTGGCAAATTTCGTGGCTAAATGTATGATTTATCATCAAGTCAAGGTATAACACGTGAGAACTGGTGATATATCTCAAGAGATAAGTTACCCATGTGGAAATAGAGATGATTAATATGAATTTTGTTACGGGTCTTCCGCGTTCTCGCAATTAGTATGATTCTATCTGGGTCATTGAGGATAGAATGACTAAGTCTGCTCACTTCTTTCCTGTGAGGACTAACTACTCAGGAGAGGATTATGACATGTTGTTCATTCGGGAGATAGTCAAGCTGCATAGAGCACCTGTGTCCAATATTTCAGACCGAGGTACGCAATTTTCTTTTCACTTCCGGCATTCATTTTAAAAAGGTTTGGGTACTCAGGTGAACTTTAGAACCGCTTTCCACCCTCAAATGGTTGGAAAAGCAGAGCATACTATTCAGGCTTTTGGAGGTATGCTAAAGGCCTGTGATTGATTTTAAGGGTAGTTGGGGTGATCATTTATCTGTGATTGAATTTGCTTACAATAATAGTTATCATTCTAGTATTCAAATGGATCCCTTGGAGGCTCTCTATGGTAGAAGTGTAGGTCTCCTATTGGATGGCTTGAGGTAGGTGAGACTAGGTTGTTTGGCCCTGACTTGATTCACCAGGCCATGGAGAAGGTGAAGGTGATTAGAGAAAGGCTTAAGACTACCCAAAGATGCCAAAAGTCTCATGCGGATGTGAGGCGAAGGGATTTGGAATTTAAAGTAAGTGATTGGGTATTCTTAAAGGTGACTCCCATGAAAGGAGTCGTGAGATTTGGGAAAAAGGGGAAACTCAGTCCCCGTTACATTATCCGTATCATGTTGTGAGAAGAATTAGGAATGTCTTGTATGAATTGGATTTGCCTGGGAATTTGGCTTCTATTCATCCTGTTTTCCATATGTCTATGATGAAAAAGTGTGTGGGTGACCCTTCTTTGATAGTGCCTATTAAGGATGTTAAGGTTTCGTATTCCTTATCTTATGAAGAAGTCCTGGTTGATATATTAGATGGACAAGTTCGTAGGTTGAGGACTAAGGATATAGCTTCAGTAAAGGTGCTTCGGGGAAATCAAAAGGTGGAAGAAGCTATATGGAAAGCTAAAGAAAATATGAAGGACAAGTACACGTTCTTTTTTCCCGCGTCGGATGAAAATGTTTGAGGTATGATTTTCATTCTCCCTCTTGTGGCATTTCGCGTTTATCCTTGGATTCTATTTGCATTCTTTTATCGTGCTAGAAGTGCCCTAACTCTTCATTCGGGGATAAATGATTCTAAAGAGGGGGGAGGTAAGGTGACACCCCAAGTTCTTAAGTTTTAGACTCCAAGAGTTAGGCAATTAAAGTAGCCTAGTTTCCAAAATAATATCAACACTACCAGTGGCAACGATTCGGGTAACGAGTCGTGAGGCCATGTAATGAGTAGTTAGAAAGACTCGTCATCTCAATAGTGAGGTCGCGCGGGAGTTCTGCTCTGATCACGAGTCGAGGTCATGAGTCGTGACGTCAAACAAAGAGTCGTTATGTGAGACTCATTGTCATAATAGTGGGGTACCAGATTCTGATCTCCAGGTAACGACTCAAGGTCAGACCTCACGAGCCGTTACCTAACTCGTGACAACTGGCCCTTAATTTTCCTGCACATTTTAATTGGGGTCATTTTTGTCTTTTCCTCCCTTTACACTTTACCCCATGACTTAAAAACACTTTAAAGGACCCTTTAACATTAGTTATCAAAAATCAAAACATCACTTTCTCCTCTTCAACTCCCAAAGCAAGAACACTAGGGTTTCACAAGGGATTCAACATTTAGGTTTCAAACTTTGAATTCCTTTCAAATTCTTTGGTATTTCAGACATGTCTCTCATCCCTAAGCTCGTATTTCATATTATGATATAAATTGATTCAACATTCATGTGATTTAATTGTGGGGTTTGAAATTGGGTTGAGGGTTTTTGATTGGTTTCAACTTGAATTATTTTTTCCATGATTTGAATATGATATTCATGTTTTGATTGATGGTTTTAGGGTTTAATGGATGCATTATTATGGGGATTGGAATAGGGAGACATGGGTTTACCCAAATTGATGGATTTTTGGATTGGTAATGGCATTAACCTTAACCCACATTTATAACTTTAGTTTTTGAATATAGAATTTGTTCAATTTAACTTACCTTTGGAACTTTGCATTGCAATAATGGATAAAAGGATAATGAAAATGATTTTGGAATGCCCTTGATGGCAATGGTTTGGATTTTAAACTTTGCATTGCATTAATGGATAAAAAGATAATGAAAATGGTTTTGGAATGCCCTTGATGGCGACGGTTTGGATTTTAAATGGGACTCAGTCAAATGGTTATATGGATTGGTTTGGCTAATTGAATTAGCTTGCAAGCGTATTGGTAAGACGATACCAAGTTATTAAATGCCTTAATAAATGGCTCCTTTGTTAATGGTTAGGTTTATGTGCAAACTATTTTAATTTGGACTTAAAGGAAATTGTGTAGCTCACCGTGAAGGTATAGTCCTGGAGGGACCAACACTGGAAACCACAGTTGGCAATGTGGGGTCTATGTGACCGTATGCTTAGTGCACACAATGTACATTTTGGATGGTTATTGCCTTGGTGTCTTTAGCCTTCCTTCGGTTTCCTCGATTCGTGCAACTAGACCCTAATTCGGGTCATGACATACTGTTACATCACTCTACTATTCATTAGTCTGTTATTACTTTAGCAGTAGGTTACTATCACTGTAGCAAATTCCAATTATTAGTTAGATAGTTAGAGGTAGTTGTTGGGGGCTACTTTGTCTATAAATACTATCAATTGAACTTTCTACATCTCTCCTTAAATCTCTCTTCTTCTCTAATTAGCCGAGTTCTCGGAATTTCAATCTCTTATCAGCCATAGTTGTTCATCGA
The DNA here is from genome assembly GCF_002878395.1 of Capsicum annuum. Classification (NCBI taxonomy): domain Eukaryota; kingdom Viridiplantae; phylum Streptophyta; class Magnoliopsida; order Solanales; family Solanaceae; genus Capsicum; species Capsicum annuum. Next base: position 122,447,237 of record NC_061113.1, read on the forward strand.
GCTTAGCTCCTTCAGCTGCAATTTCCATCTACACACATCAACAACTTTCATGCATTCTAAAAATTACACAAATACACGACTTATGTTTTTAATATTACAAAAAATCTCAACTCCCTAAATATATTACAAAAATTCTAACATATACACAGAATGCTATGTATATGTCGGCTATGTTATGTATTAATAGGGAGAGAGAGTAAAGCAATTAAAAAAGTGGCAGAGAGTGTAATACTATTTTCCCCTTTCAGAATAAATCAGATATATGACTCCTCTATAAAACGTGAAACAAAGGGTGAGAGTTGTACCCTAATTTTCATCTTGTACAAAATATAGCTCCTAGAGAAGCCAACTTATTTACATGAATAGAAGACATATTTTTGCCTTCAGCTGTCCCTGCACAAAAAGTAGTCTCAAAAATTGGTATACTGACCAAAAAATTTTCCTTACTGCAGCTGTATACACTTATCTGTTTCCAATCCACAGTAAAACCCTCCATGTGTTGAATCCCGTTTCAGGTCCAAGTATAAAGTAGTTTCTCACTCTGTTCGAATCAAGCATTCATTAGGCAATCCAAATTCCTTTTTCTGCAGAAGTTCTCGTCTCCAAGGGTCATTATGCAACTTGTAATGCAACACCTAAGTAAATAAGGGGAAAACCGTTTAATAGCATTCCCAAACAAAAGACACGTGCTTGAATCTAACATAATTCTTTTGAATCAAAGATATAATGTGAGAATGGTCAAAGATACAAGGAAAAAAATCAATAGCATCCCTCAGTTAAAAAGGCCCACTGGGATATAAAAAGATGTTAGGGCTTGCGGGAAGGATAATAATGGTGATTTGAATATATCAAGTTAAATTAAGACAGTATGCTCCCTCAGCCTCAATATTTTCTTTCTATTTTTTTGGCAGTACTCTTAACTTCAGTAATACTTCCAAATGTTTCTTCTTTGCTGAATTACTTTCAGATCATATGCTATATCTCTGCTTCACATCCAACAGATTAAAGTGAAGGAATTAACACTTATGCTCCTTGTAAAATTACAAGCTGGAGCTGCATGAACTCTCAGCATTATTTTCTGAACAAAATCAAATCTAATTATGCAATGAATCAGATATTAGGACATTAAGATTCAAAATTTTATTATTATAACACATCTAAAGACACAAAAGCATTAGAGGAAGCATGACATATACCTGTATGAATGTGGCAAGGACATCATCTTCCATGAGCTGCGAGAACTTTAGACCCCAGTCCTCAACACTCCCACGTACTGCCTTTTGCCTCTCAGCTTCAAGAACAACTGAATCGCGATATAAAAATCTCTGCCAGATTTTCTTCACATTCCCCAGTTTAAATTCGATTTCTGTCTCGTTAAAACTCTACAAGAAGTAAATTTGCTATTTAGCAATTCTAGCTAAAAAGGAATGAAGCAAAGATTACTATATTGAACTGAAGACAACATAGAGTTACCCGAAGAATGTTTAATAGATTGGGTACGTCATCTTCACGTATCCTAACGGCAAAACTTTCATAGTTGAGAAAATTCTCATATGGCAGGTATATCCCATCCTGAACATAGGGAAATGGAAGTCAAAGACACAAGCCATAAGAGTAAGAATACAAAAGCATAGATTGAAAAAGATTCTAATGAATTAGAAATATGTTCAGCAAATTTTGAAATTTTTGTTTAATCAGAAAAACAAATCATTCTTAAAGGGCACAAAAATATGCAAGTGCTTCAAAAGGCCATAAGTCATAAGCAGCCCATGGAAGATTCACATGAAAGTATATATTTGTCACAATCATCTAAAAAGCATGACATAATAAAGTACCTGAATCACCACAGGAATGCATCCTTGCAAAATACTATCTTCCATTCGTCCACTCCAACCATCCCCAGGCATAACCCCACAAAAGACAGAACTTGCCAATTCCTCATGATAGTTCACAGCACGTAGTGGTGTCACTATCACATCTTCTGCATACTGCTTGCCAAGCTTACCTTCCTTGTTAGGGGTTGATCCAAATTCTTCAGCCACATTTTGCCTTATGCCCATACTATACCTGCAGATTTCACCACCAGCCTAATTAATAACTTTGTTAAACAAACTACTTGCTAAGGATGATCTGTAAACTGACAGTCCAAATGACCAGCATGCTCTTTTCTACCAATAATGGCTAATACATGAGCTGTCAAAGACCCAGAGGTTAGTGTCTCGACCATAGTGTGCTTCACGTCTTGCAGTAGAAATCCAAATCTTAGTAGCTTTCAGATCACTTACGTAGCTTCTGGTCTTCCATTTTCATAAGCCGGTCCAAGATTTCCATTAAAATAGAAGAATGTTTTCCGCTTCTCACGAGGTCTGCACATATTTCTCCAACGCATTTGGTCTTGGTCAATATAAAATAAAATCTGAACTAGTGCTGCATTTCAAAATAACTATAGCTTGATAGAGACATATTTCATGGATGACAACTGAAAGAGAAAACTACCTGGACCAATGTTTAGCATTTAGGGAACCTTCATCTGGTTGTTTCCAAGCAGGAAGTACGAGATCTTTATCTGGGTCAAAACAGGGGTGGTTACCTCTTCTATCCGAGGAAATTGGATCCCAATTATCACCCCAATATGCTGTTGTTGAATGGTTATGCTTTGAGTTTGTATTACCCCAATGGACCAACATAATGCTGTTCCATATCTCTTTAGGAGCATAGCAAGCACCCTCATCCCATGAGAAGAACTGCCTCAACAGAAAAAAAAAAAAATGAGACCAGTGACATCAATATCATAAAAGTACTACAGTTTCTTTTCATGTACACTGCTTATTGTCTCTCTATGGAAGTTTAACCATCACTAATTACTGTTCTCTACATATAAATATGTGGACATCGTTATAGAGATCATACCCAGATGTGATCCTTTCCAGATGAGCGGTTCCAATAAGGATACTGTGTGATAATATGATCGTAAGCCTTTCTATAGAATTCAAGCGTCAGAGAACTTCTCAACCCCCCATGGACGTGTTCCTGAAATTGATCACAGGAAAGGTGTAACCTAAATACATGTTCAAGCCATTGTATAGGCAATTCTATTGTGATAAGAAACACAGGAAAGGTGTAACCTGAATACATGTTTAAGCCATTATATAGGCAATTCTATTGTGGTAAGAAACACAGAAGTAGTTTCATGAAATGTATGGTAATAGGATCCAGAAATAACAGCATTCTAAGATTCTATAAATGTATACGGATATATAAGTTAAAAGACAAGATCTTGCAAATTATTGAAAAGTATCCAAGATTGAGAGCTAGATCTATTCCCTAAAGTAGAAGTAGACGCATTGGTATATGTTAAAGAAATGCACCTTGGGCGTAACTCAACCGTAAAAGCTAGCTCATGAGGAGATGGTTGTTCAAGACCATATAAGGAGTCCATCTGCCCTACAGTCCACCGATGTAGGACAACAACCTGCACGCCCACGACTGAACATCTGAAGTGTGGACAATAAAAGATAGGGCCCCAACATCGGATGAAACAATGAATTGGCTGAGCTTTGCTCTTATACTAGAGTTGTCAATAAGGGTCGACCCAGCCCATCCTGGCTAGTTCACACGCACTTTGAAATTTGACGGGCCAAGACAGGCTGGCCCATCAAAGTGACGGGCTAGAAAATAGCAAGCCCAACCACTTTTTACAGGCAAGTTCACTTTTTAAAAAAAATATTGCTTTATAATTTTTAATTTAAGTTTAGATTTTAAAATGTTAATAACATAAATATTTACAAGACCATATTACATTCTTTTACTACTTGGTAATCAAGTCTCATATTCACCAAGAAAATATAATTCGAATAATCTACGAAACTGAATAACATTTGAAATGATATCATTCAAAACAAATAAAGATATTAATAAGCAAATTAAAACCGTTAATGAGTAACAATATGACTAGCTAAATAGAAATGTTAGCCTAAATTTGGTCCTAGTGATGGGTTAAACTTTAGCTATGGAGAATGAGATTGCAATGACTAAAGGTCTGCACTATAAACGAGAAAACGGCAATCATTGTCGAGAGTGAAAGAGACTAAATCCTAAATAGTAAATAGTGATTACTTAAAAAAATTAGGATTTTGTATTTTGATTATTTACCTATTTTATAGGCATAATTAAAATTTATGTATTTATGATGGTTTAAGTAGACTTCAAGTTTGTACTCCTCTTGTTATTTTTAGTACTTTATTTTATATTATAATAAAAACTACATGGCATAAGAAACTTAAGCCTTTGAGTATATCCCATGACAACACTTTAAAAAATTATCTCGCAGAACAACTGTAGCAATATTTTCTCCCTAATATATTTGAAAGAGTCAAACTCCCTACTGTCATTTTAAACCCAACACCAGCCACCCCTTTCTGCCATTTTTACTCCCTCCACCGTCTTCATCATCTCCCACCATAACAACACGGCAGATAAGAGAGCGGCAATATTCTGCCATGAACACCACCGTTGTCCTCCCTCTTCCTTTTCCCTCTGTTCTTCCTTCTGATCCTCTTTTCTTCCCTTATCCTTTCCCCTCTCTTCTTCCTTCTGATTAAGTATTGTTGCAGCGTTGGTGGTGGAAATGAAGAAATCACCATTACCAACTCAAAGTAATTGTGGACGTCAGAAGCACGTGATTGGGAAGGAAGCTTTAGTCCAACTTTTGAAATGGCACTTTGGACATTCTGATTTCAAGGGAAAGCGATTGGGAGCTATTGAAGTTGGAGTTAATTTTTTGGTGGGTTCTTTCTTTTTCTAATTCAAATACTAACACAAATTAGCATTTGTATTTTGTATACCGGCGAATTCAAGTATCGTTAACTGTGTCATTTGTACTTTTTAAAAATTGCTTTATATTTGTATTTGCTTTTGTAGTTGCGGTTGACTGAATCATTTGTTTTTACGAAAACTATTTATTTGTAGTTGACTATATCATTTGTATTTTTATAGGTTATTGACTGCATCATTTGTATTTTCATTGTTTCATTTATCTTGTATTTGTTTTTGTATTTGTAGTTGACTATATCATTTGTACTTTCGTTGTTTCATTTCTTTTGGATTTGTATTTGTAGTTAACCTCACTTGTGGGATTTTACTGGGTATGTTGGTGGTGTTGTATTTGTAGTTATTGTATTTGTAGCTGACAACATCATTTGTATTTTTAAATAATTGAAAAGGAGCTTTTCATTCTCTTCCTAAGAATACTTATAATTGTATTCATTGATACAAATTGTATTAATTGATACCAATTAAACCATACAAATAGAAATGACACATTTGTATCAAACAATACATGTTTATACAACTTGAACCATACAGATACAAATGAAGCTTTTTTATGTACAAACACAAACGATAAATTTGACATACAAATACAAAAGATACATTTGTATCAAATGATACATTGCATATTTGTATATGATAGACTAAGCAAAATACAAATAATGTATATACTTGTTTGCATACAAATACAAATGATAAATTGTACATATCCACAGCTAAACCATCCAAATACAAATTATAAATTTATATAAAATGTACTTTTGATACAAAAAAAATATAAAATACAAATAAAAAAGAAAAAAACGAGAAACAGAAAGAGGCGAAAATATAAAATACAATGGGGGAGAGATGTGAAAATATAAAATATAAAATACAAAAAAAATAAGAAAGAGAGGTGAAAATATAAAATGCACAGAGGGATAGAGAAGTGAAAATATAAAATACAAAAAGAAAAAGAAAAAAAAAATGAGAAAGAGTGAAAGAGAGAAAATAAGCGAGAGAGGTGAGTTGCCATTGGATGTAATTAGCAAAGTATTGCTAAGGAAGGCTTAATTACGAGCTTATGTTTTCTATTTAAGAAATTTCCTCTTTTATATTTGATTATTTTTTGTTTGGCCCATGGGCGCCTAACCCACATTGCTCAAGCCCCACGAGCCAACGGACTTACCCGGGTCGGGCTAAAAAACCATGTTCTTAAATGGCTACAAAAATCTTAGCCCAACCCTATCAAATTACAGGTCGGGCTGGGTCATCCCAACGGGTCTGACCCATATTAAC